>NC_074673.1:6166700-6281859 GCF_029448725.1 Salvelinus fontinalis
CCAACTGAAAATTATTCATGATTATTATTTGACCATGCTTGTCACTTATGAACATTTTTGAACATCTTGGCATAGTTCTGTTATAATCTCCACCCGGCACAGCCAGAAGAGGACTGGCCACCCCTCATAGCCTGGTTCCTCTCTAGGTTTCTTCCTAGGTTTTGGCCTTTCTAGGGAGTTTTTCCTAGCCACCGTGCTTCTACACCTGCATTCTAGCTGTTTGGGGTTTTAGGCTGGGTTTCTGTACAGCACTTCGAGATATTATCTGATGTACGAAGGGCTATATAAAATAAAATTGATTGATTGATTGATTGGGTACCCGGCCTATCTACAGGGGGTACCCGGCCTATCTACAGGGGGTACCCGGCCTATCTACAGGGGGTACCCGGCCTATCTACAGGGGGTACCCGGCCTATCTACAGGGGGTACCCGGCCTATCTACAGGGGGTACCCGGCCTATCTACAGGGGGTACCCGGCCTATCTACAGGGGGTACCCGGCCTATCTACAGGGGGTACCCGGCCTATCTACAGGGGGTACCCGGCCTATCTACAGGGGGTACCCGGCCTATCTACAGGGGGTACCCGGCCTATCTACAGGGGGTACCCGGCCTATCTACAGGGGGTACCCGGCCTATCTACAGGGGGTACCCGGCCTATCTACAGGGGGTACCCGGCCTATCTACAGGGGGTACCCGGCCTATCTACAGGGGGTACCCGGCCTATCTACAGGGGGTACCCGGCCTATCTACAGGGGGTACCCGGCCTATCTACAGGGGGTACCCGGCCTATCTACAGGGGGTACCCGGCCTATCTACAGGGGGTACCCGGCCTATCTACAGGGGGTACCCGGCCTATCTACAGGGGGTACCCGGCCTATCTACAGGGGGTACCCGGCCTATCTACAGGGGGTACCCGGCCTATCTACAGGGGGTACCCGGCCTATCTACAGGGGGTACCCGGCCTATCTACAGGGGGTACCCGGCCTATCTACAGGGGGTACCCGGCCTATCTACAGGGGGTACCCGGCCTATCTACAGGGGGTACCCGGCCTATCTACAGGGGGTACCCGGCCTATCTACAGGGGGTACCCGGCCTATCTACAGGGGGTACCCGGCCTATCTACAGGGGGTACCCGGCCTATCTACAGGGGGTACCCGGCCTATCTACAGGGGGTACCCGGCCTATCTACAGGGGGTACCCGGCCTATCTACAGGGGGTACCCGGCCTATCTACAGGGGGTACCCGGCCTATCTACAGGGGGTACCCGGCCTATCTACAGGGGGTACCCGGCCTATCTACAGGGGGTACCCGGCCTATCTACAGGGGGTACCCGGCCTATCTACAGGGGGTACCCGGCCTATCTACAGGGGGTACCCGGCCTATCTACAGGGGGTACCCGGCCTATCTACAGGGGGTACCCGGCCTATCTACAGGGGGTTACCCGGCCTATCTACAGGGGGTTACCCGGCCTATCTACAGGGGGTTACCCGGTCTATCTACAGGGGGTTACCCGGTCTATCTACAGGGGGTTACCCGGTCTATCTACAGGGGGTTACCCGGTCTATCTACAGGGGGTTACCCGGTCTATCTACAGGGGGTTACCCGGTCTATCTACAGGGGGTTACCCGGTCTATCTACAGGGGGTTACCCGGTCTATCTACAGGGGGTTACCCGGTCTATCTACAGGGGGTTACCCGGTCTATCTACAGGGGGTTACCCGGTCTATCTACAGGGGGTTACCCGGTCTATCTACAGGGGGTTACCCGGTCTATCTACAGGGGGTTACCCGGTCTATCTACAGGGGGTTACCCGGTCTATCTACAGGGGGTTACCCGGTCTATCTACAGGGGGTTACCCGGTCTATCTACAGGGGGTTACCCGGTCTATCTACAGGGGGTTACCCGGTCTATCTACAGGGGGTTACCCGGTCTATCTACAGGGGGTTACCCGGTCTATCTACAGGGGGTTACCCGGTCTATCTACAGGGGGTTACCCGGTCTATCTACAGGGGGTTACCCGGTCTATCTACAGGGGGTTACCCGGTCTATCTACAGGGGGTTACCCGGTCTATCTACAGGGGGTTACCCGGTCTATCTACAGGGGGTTACCCGGTCTATCTACAGGGGGTTACCCGGTCTATCTACAGGGGGTTACCCGGTCTATCTACAGGGGGTTACCCGGTCTATCTACAGGGGGTTACCCGGTCTATCTACAGGGGGTTACCCGGTCTATCTACAGGGGGTTACCCGGTCTATCTACAGGGGGTTACCCGGTCTATCTACAGGGGGTTACCCGGTCTATCTACATCGGGTTACCCGGTCTATCTACATGGGGCGCCTGGCCTATCTACATGGGGCGCCTGGCCTATCTACAGGGGGTTACCCGGTCTATCTACAGGGGGTACCCGGCCTATCTACAGGGGGTACCCGGCCTATCTACAGGGGGTACCCGGCCTATCTACAGGGGGTACCCGGCCTATCTACAGGGGGTACCCGGCCTATCTACAGGGGGTACCCGGCCTATCTACAGGGGGTACCCGGCCTATCTACAGGGGGTTACCCGGTCTATCTACAGGGGGTTACCCGGTCTATCTACAGGGGGTTACCCGGTCTATCTACAGGGGGTTACCCGGTCTATCTACAGGGGGTTACCCGGTCTATCTACAGGGGGTTACCCGGTCTATCTACAGGGGGTTACCCGGTCTATCTACAGGGGGTTACCCGGTCTATCTACATGGGGTTACCCGGTCTATCTACATGGGGCGCCTGGCCTATCTACAGGGGGTTACCCGGTCTATCTACATGGGGTTACCCGGTCTATCTACAGGGGGTACCCGGCCTATCTACAGGGGGTACCCGGCCTATCTACAGGGGGTACCCGGCCTATCTACAGGGGGTACCCGGCCTATCTACAGGGGGTACCCGGCCTATCTACAGGGGGTACCCGGCCTATCTACAGGGGGTACCCGGCCTATCTACAGGGGGTACCCGGCCTATCTACAGGGGGTACCCGGCCTATCTACAGGGGGTACCCGGCCTATCTACAGGGGGTACCCGGCCTATCTACAGGGGGTACCCGGCCTATCTACAGGGGGTACCCGGCCTATCTACAGGGGGTACCCGGCCTATCTACAGGGGGTACCCGGCCTATCTACAGGGGGTACCCGGCCTATCTACAGGGGGTACCCGGCCTATCTACAGGGGGTACCCGGCCTATCTACAGGGGGTACCCGGCCTATCTACAGGGGGTACCCGGCCTATCTACAGGGGGTACCCGGCCTATCTACAGGGGGTACCCGGCCTATCTACAGGGGGTACCCGGCCTATCTACAGGGGGTACCCGGCCTATCTACAGGGGGTACCCGGCCTATCTACAGGGGCACCCGGCCTATCTACAGGGGCACCCGGCCTATCTACAGGGGCACCCGGCCTATCTACAGGGGGTACCCGGCCTATCTACAGGGGGTACCCGGCCTATCTACAGGGGGTACCCGGCCTATCTACAGGGGGTACCCGGCCTATCTACAGGGGGTACCCGGCCTATCTACAGGGGGTACCCGGCCTATCTACAGGGGGTACCCGGCCTATCTACAGGGGGTACCCGGCCTATCTACAGGGGGTACCCGGCCTATCTACAGGGGGTACCCGGCCTATCTACAGGGGGTACCCGGCCTATCTACAGGGGGTACCCGGCCTATCTACAGGGGGTACCCGGCCTATCTACAGGGGGTACCCGGCCTATCTACAGGGGGTACCTGGCCTATCTACAGGGGGTACCTGGCCTATCTACAGGGGGTACCTGGCCTATCTACAGGGGGTACCTGGCCTATCTACAGGGGGTACCTGGCCTATCTACAGGGGGTACCTGGCCTATCTACAGGGGGTACCTGGCCTATCTACAGGGGGTACCTGGCCTATCTACAGGGGGTACCTGGCCTATCTACAGGGGGTACCTGGCCTATCTACAGGGGGTACCTGGCCTATCTACAGGGGGTACCTGGCCTATCTACAGGGGGTACCTGGCCTATCTACAGGGGGTACCTGGCCTATCTACAGGGGGTACCTGGCCTATCTACAGGGGGTACCTGGCCTATCTACAGGGGGTACCTGGCCTATCTACAGGGGGTACCTGGCCTATCTACAGGGGGTACCTGGCCTATCTACAGGGGGTACCTGGCCTATCTACAGGGGGTACCTGGCCTATCTACAGGGGGTACCTGGCCTATCTACAGGGGGTACCTGGCCTATCTACAGGGGGTACCTGGCCTATCTACAGGGGGTACCTGGCCTATCTACAGGGGGTACCTGGCCTATCTACAGGGGGTACCTGGCCTATCTACAGGGGGTACCTGGCCTATCTACAGGGGGTACCTGGCCTATCTACAGGGGGTACCTGGCCTATCTACAGGGGCACCTGGCCTATCTACAGGGGCACCTGGCCTATCTACAGGGGGTACCTGGCCTATCTACAGGGGGTACCTGGCCTATCTACAGGGGGTACCTGGCCTATCTACAGGGGGTACCTGGCCTATCTACAGGGGGTACCTGGCCTATCTACAGGGGGTACCTGGCCTATCTACAGGGGGTACCTGGCCTATCTACAGGGGGTACCTGGCCTATCTACAGGGGGTACCTGGCCTATCTACAGGGGGTACCTGGCCTATCTACAGGGGGTACCTGGCCTATCTACAGGGGGTACCTGGCCTATCTACAGGGGGTACCTGGCCTATCTACAGGGGGTACCTGGCCTATCTACAGGGGGTACCTGGCCTATCTACAGGGGGTACCTGGCCTATCTACAGGGGGTACCTGGCCTATCTACAGGGGGTACCTGGCCTATCTACAGGGGGTACCTGGCCTATCTACAGGGGGTACCTGGCCTATCTACAGGGGGTACCTGGCCTATCTACAGGGGGTACCTGGCCTATCTACAGGGGGTACCTGGCCTATCTACAGGGGGTACCTGGCCTATCTACAGGGGGTACCTGGCCTATCTACAGGGGGTACCTGGCCTATCTACAGGGGGTACCTGGCCTATCTACAGGGGCACCTGGCCTATCTACAGGGGCACCTGGCCTATCTACAGGGGGCACCTGGCCTATCTACAGGGGGCACCTGGCCTATCTACAGGGGGCACCTGGCCTATCTACAGGGGGCACCTGGCCTATCTACAGGGGGCACCTGGCCTATCTACAGGGGGCACCTGGCCTATCTACAGGGGGCACCTGGCCTATCTACAGGGGGCACCTGGCCTATCTACAGGGGGCACCTGGCCTATCTACAGGGGGTACCTGGCCTATCTACAGGGGGTACCTGGCCTATCTACAGGGGGTACCTGGCCTATCTACAGGGGGTACCTGGCCTATCTACAGGGGGTACCTGGCCTATCTACAGGGGGTACCTGGCCTATCTACAGGGGGTACCTGGCCTATCTACAGGGGGTACCTGGCCTATCTACAGGGGGTACCTGGCCTATCTACAGGGGGTACCTGGCCTATCTACAGGGGGTACCTGGCCTATCTACAGGGGGTACCTGGCCTATCTACAGGGGGTACCTGGCCTATCTACAGGGGGTACCTGGCCTATCTACAGGGGGTACCTGGCCTATCTACAGGGGGTACCTGGCCTATCTACAGGGGGTACCTGGCCTATCTACAGGGGGTACCCGGCCTATCTACAGGGGGTACCCGGCCTATCTACAGGGGGTACCCGGCCTATCTACAGGGGGTACCCGGCCTATCTACAGGGGGTACCCGGCCTATCTACAGGGGGTACCCGGCCTATCTACAGGGGGTACCCGGCCTATCTACAGGGGGTACCGGGCCTATCTACAGGGGGTACCGGGCCTATCTACAGGGGGTACCCGGCCTATCTACAGGGGGTAACCCGGCCTATCTACAGGGGGTAACCCGGCCTATCTACAGGGGGTTACCCGGCCTATCTACAGGGGGTTACCCGGCCTATCTACAGGGGGTTACCCGGCCTATCTACAGGGGGTTACCCGGCCTATCTACAGGGGGTTACCCGGCCTATCTACAGGGGGTTACCCGGCCTATCTACAGGGGGTTACCCGGCCTATCTACAGGGGGTTACCCGGCCTATCTACAGGGGGTTACCCGGCCTATCTACAGGGGGTTACCCGGCCTATCTACAGGGGGTTACCCGGCCTATCTACAGGGGGTTACCCGGCCTATCTACAGGGGGTTACCCGGCCTATCTACAGGGGGTTACCCGGCCTATCTACAGGGGGTTACCCGGCCTATCTACAGGGGGTTACCCGGCCTATCTACAGGGGGTTACCCGGCCTATCTACAGGGGGTTACCCGGCCTATCTACAGGGGGTTACCCGGCCTATCTACAGGGGGTTACCCGGCCTATCTACAGGGGGTTACCCGGCCTATCTACAGGGGGTTACCCGGCCTATCTACAGGGGGTTACCCGGCCTATCTACAGGGGGTTACCCGGCCTATCTACAGGGGGTTACCCGGCCTATCTACAGGGGGTTACCCGGCCTATCTACAGGGGGTTACCCGGCCTATCTACAGGGGGTTACCCGGCCTATCTACAGGGGGTTACCCGGCCTATCTACAGGGGGTTACCCGGCCTATCTACAGGGGGTTACCCGGCCTATCTACAGGGGGTTACCCGGCCTATCTACAGGGGGTTACCCGGCCTATCTACAGGGGGTTACCCGGCCTATCTACAGGGGGTTACCCGGCCTATCTACAGGGGGTTACCCGGCCTATCTACAGGGGGTTACCCGGCCTATCTACAGGGGGTTACCCGGCCTATCTACAGGGGGTTACCCGGCCTATCTACAGGGGGTTACCCGGCCTATCTACAGGGGGTTACCCGGCCTATCTACAGGGGGTTACCCGGCCTATCTACAGGGGGTTACCCGGCCTATCTACAGGGGGTTACCCGGCCTATCTACAGGGGGTTACCCGGCCTATCTACAGGGGGTTACCCGGCCTATCTACAGGGGGTTACCCGGCCTATCTACAGGGGGTTACCCGGCCTATCTACAGGGGGTTACCCGGCCTATCTACAGGGGGTTACCCGGTCTATCTACAGGGGGTTACCCGGTCTATCTACATGGGGTACCTGGGAAGCTTCATAAGAACATAGTCCTAATGATCAGTTGCATGCGACAGGGTACTTCAGGGAAGAGCAAAATGTGATTGGTGGTAGCTAGTAACCAGGAACGGTGGAGAACAGCAGGTGAGTGCTCTGTGTAGATGTGGGTATGTATTATTATTTATTAAGTCTTCTATTGTGTTGTGCAGGATGTGTTGAAGAGAGAGAAGTGGAAGATTGAAGGCTTCTTCAAGAACGGGATCAGCTGTCGTCTACCGTTGGACCCTGCTGTCCTCGTGAAGGGAGTTCATTTGGATGTAAAGACAGAGATCTATAAAATCACGTTCAACATTTTATTAAAGGCATACAGCTGTCATAATGTTGAATGGATCAACATTACCCTGAACCCTGAAATCTTAATCCTAGGCCTGTAAATTCTATAACTCCCACGCTGCTCCTCTGGGAATCTCCTTCATCAACACAGATCCTCTGGGCAGGAAAATCTCTGTCATCTGCAAGGTAACTCTCTCTCGGAGGCTATTTCAAAATTAAAAGTTTGGAATTTTTAGACCGTAAAGATATATGGTTCCTTACCCTGACAGTAGTCTATGAGCCAGGAGAAACTGTAAACCAACCTTGCACTGTTGTCCTGATCTCTCCCATAGAGTTTTGTTTTAGCAGTATCTGAAATAGGTTGAAGGTAGATGTGGCTAACTGCTAAGTTTGTATGTGTCCAGACAGGGGATAACCTGCGGCAGGACATGCTGGTGCTGCAGATAGTTCGTGTGATGGACAAGGTGTGGCTGCAGGAGGGACTGGACATGAGGATGATCACTTATAGGTGTCTCTCTACTGGGCGAGACCAGGGTCAGTAGTTTTAGACACATATTTATACCAGACTACAGTCTGTGGTAACAAATACATACTTTATATATTTATATATAAGTATTCAGACCCCTTGACTTTTTCCACATTTTGGTACGTTACAGGCTTATTCTAAAATGGATTCCATCTGGGGGGGGTTTTCAATCTACACACATTACCCCACAATGACAAAGTGAAAACAGGTTTTGAGAAATGTTTGCAAATTATTATTATTATTATTAAACTGAAATATCACATTAACATAAGTATTCAAACCATTTACTCAGTACTTTGTTGAAGCACCTTTGGCAGCGATTACAGCCTCGGGTCTTCTTGGGTATGACGCTACAAGCTTGGCACACCTGTATTTGGGGAGTTTATCCCATTCTTCTCTGCAGATCCTCTCAAACTCTGTCAGGTTGGATGGGGAGCGTCGCTGCACAGCTATTTTCAGGTCTCTTCAGAGATGTTAGATCGGGTTCAAATCCGGGCTCTGGCTGGGCCACTCAAGGACATTCAGAGACTTGTCCCGAAGCCACTCCTGCGTTGTCTTAGCTGTGTGCTTAGGGTCGTTGTCCTGTTGGAAGGTGAACCTTCACCCCAGTATGAGATCCTGAGCGCTCTGGAGTAGGTTTACATCAAGGATCTCTCTGTACTTTTCTCCGTTCATCTTTCCCTTGATTCTGACTAGTCTCCCAGTCCCTGCTGCTGAAAAACATCCCCACAGTATGGTGCTGCCACCACCATGCTTCACCGTCGGGATGGTGCCAGGTTTCCTCCAGATGTGACACTTGCCATTCAGGCCAAAGAGTTCAATCTTGGTTTCATCAGACCAGAGAATCTTGTTTCTCATGGTCTGAGAGTCTTTAGGTGCCTTCTGGAAAACTCCAAGCGGGCTGTCATGTGCCGTTTTGTGTGTAGATTGATGAGGAACATTTTTTACTTTTATCCATTTTAGAATAAGTGAAGGGGTCTGAATACTTTCCAAATGCACTGTCTGTGTGCCTCTGTCTTCAAATGTGTGTGCATGCATGTCCGTGTGTGTGTGTGTGTGTGTGTGTGTAGGTCTGGTGGAGGTGGTTCCAGAGGCAGTGACCCTGGGTCAGATCCAGCAGGAGTGGGGTCTGGGTGGGGCGCTGAGAGAGGACACCCTGGAGAAATGGTTCCACATGTGGAACAAGACTGAGGAGGATTATGAGGAGGTGAACATACATGTATACTGCATGTACTAGTCTAGTGTTTAGGACGTGTATCTTGGGTAGCAGCTTGTGCCAAACCTTTGACCTTTCAGTTGCGGGGTCAGAGACTGTAAATATAAAATAATGTAACTGGTTTAAACTAAGATGCAGTAGATTTCCTCTGGTTTTGGCCTCTATTCTCCACATTCCTTTGAAAATAAACTATAATAGTACATTATTGGACAAAAAAGTAATTTAAGAAGAACAACTTTCTATTGTCCATGTTCTCTATTTTGAAGGAATACAGAAAAGCCTACTGTATAACCTTAACCTGTATAACCTTATGACCACATGTAACGGATGTGAAATGGCTAGCTAGTTAGCTGTGGTGCGCGCTAATAGCGTTTCGATCGGTTACGTCACCCGCTTTGAGACCTTGAAGTAGTGGTTCCCCTTGCTCTGCAAAGGCCGCGGCTTTTGTGGAGCGATGGGTAACGACGCTTCGTGGGTGACTGTTGTTGATGTGTGCAGAGGGTCCCTGGTTCGCGCCCGGGTCGGGGCGAGGGACGGATTAAAGTTATACTGTTACACACAGACAGAGCTGTGATATAATATTCTCCTGAATCTCCCTACACAGGCTGTTTCCTGTATTTCCTCCTGTGCTGGCTGGTGTTGTTGACGTGGTTGTTGTTGTTGTCGTGATACAGATGTAGGATCTTAATTTGAGCCAGTTCTGCTACAGTAGGAAAATAATCCTGCAGCAACAGGAAATGTGAATTATTATGTGGATTATAATTAATGGACATTTTCTTTGTAGGGGTTGATCTTTTTTTTTTTTTTTACGACAAGTAAAGTCTGACATTTTTAACCTCTACGGAATCGGTGTCCCTATATCGGGACGGTTGAGCTAACATGCGCTAATGTGATTAGCATGGCGTTGTAAGTAACAGCAAACTTTCCAGGACATAGACATGTCTTATGTGGGCAGAAAGCTTACATTCTTGTTAGTCTAACTTTACTGTCCAATTTACAGTAGCTATTACAGTGAAAAAATACCGTGCTATTGTTTGAGGAGAGTGCACAACAACAAAAAACTTTTATCATAGCAACTGGTTTGATACATTCACCTCTGAAGGTAAATAATGTACTTACATTCAGTAATCTGGCTCTGATTTGTCATCCTGAGGGTCCCAGAGATAAAATGTAGCATAGTTTTGTTTGATAAAATCTATTTTTAGAAGCCTTTTTTAAATCTTGAATACACTACAAGGTTGCATTTCCTGCGGTGCAGGAAAGTTCTCATCAACAAAAGAGTGATCAAATTAAGATCCTACATCTGTAGACTATTCTCCTGTATCTCCCCATTCAGGCTGTGATGAATTTCCTCCACTCCTGTGCTGGCTGGTGTGTAGCGACCTTCATCCTGGGTATCTGTGACCGCCACAACGACAACATCATGTTGAAACACAGCGGTCACATGTTCCACATCGACTTCGGCAAGATTATGGGCAATGCACAGAAGTTCGCCAGCATCAAAAGGCAAGTCCCAGAAGACACTATAACCATGACTGAAGTCCCCACCGCTGAATGCCAAATCAACCCCTGTAGATCTGAAAGGATATGTAATAAGCAGTACATAATGTCCTACCAGCTTCACCTTGCCTTCTGATAGGCTGGCTGGAATTTCCCCATATTTCTTACACCTATCCAATCCCTTTGGATCTACTGGTGTGCATGTGGAGGAGGGACTAGGACTTTAGATTTTTACAGGAGTACTTAAATAAAGGAGCTCCATTCTATTTACTCCCCCGTGTTAGGAGCTCCATTCTATTTACTCCCCCTGTGTAAGGAGCTCCATTCTATTTACTCCCCCTGTGTAAGGAGCTCCATTCTATTTACTCCCCCTGTGTAAGAAGCTCCATTCTATTTACTCCCCCTGTGTAAGGAGCTCCATTCTATTTACTCCCCCTGTGTTAGGAGCTCCATTCTATTTACTCCCCCGTGTTAGGAGCTCCATTCTATTTACTCCCCCTGTGTAAGGAGCTCCATTCTATTTACTCCCCCTGTGTAAGGAGCTCCATTCTATTTACTCCCCTGTGTTAGGAGGTCCATTCTATTTACTCCCCCGTGTTAGGAGGTCCATTCTATTTACTCCCCTGTGTAAGGAGGTCCATTCTATTTACTCCCCTGTGTTAGGAGCTCCATCGTTGTTTAATAACCCCCCAAAAATTAACTAAATGTTGGATAATGGCTCAGCACTACCAACTATCTACCATGTGACTGACACCCCTCTTCTCTGTGATGGTAGGGACCGGACTCCATTCGTCTTCACCTCAGAGATGCAGCACTTCATCACCGGCGGGGGTCAGAAACCCCAGAGGTTTCATCGCTTCGTAGAGCTCTGCTGTGAAGCCTACAACACCATCCGACGACGCACCGCCCTGGTGCTCAGCCTACTGCAGCTGGTCAGTATACCTCTTAACACCTTATGAAGCATTATGACAGGCTTATGACCACCCTGGTGCTCAGCCTACTGCAGCTGGTCAGTATACCTCTTAACAACTTATGAAGCATTATGACAGGCTTATGACCACCCTGGTGCTCAGCCTACTGCAGCTGGTCAGTATACCTCTTAACACCTTAGTGACACTTTATGAAGCATTATGACAGGCTTATGACCACCCTGGTGCTCAGCCTACTGCAGCTAGTCAGTATACCTCTTAATAACACCTTAGTAACACTGTATGAAGCATTATGACAGGCTTATGACATTGTCATGAAGGTGTGTTACATTGTAGAATGCTTAAATGTGTGCCTGTGGGTGTAGATGCTGGGTGCAGGCATGCCGGAGCTGAACGACATCCAGGACCTGCTGTATGTTCAGAACAACCTGAAACCTCAGGACTCTGAGATGGAGGCTACGTCCTACTTTACCAAGTAATATGATTCTGACACTCCTCTTCTCGTCTGGAAACATCTTACATACTAAAGACACTCGTACTATTACTAATAAATACACGGACACCTCTTTCCATCTCTCTCTGGGTTCTTTCCTTTTAATGTCCGTGTATGAACCTAAAAACGACAGTTTTTTGCCTGTCCATCCATCCAGCTACTGCTACTCTCTGTTCATCATATATACATAGACACTTTGACCACATCTACATGTACATACTACCTCAATCAGCCTGACTAACCGGTGTTTGTATATAGCCTCTACTGTATATAGCCTCTACTGTATATAGCCTCTACTGTATATAGCCTCTACTGTATATACCCTCTCTCCTGTATATAGCCTCTCTACTGTATATAGCCTCTACTGTATATACCCTCTCTACTGTATGTAGCCTCTCTACTGTATGTAGCCTCTCTACTGTATGTAGCCTCTCTACTGTATATAGCCTCTCTACTGTATATAGCCTCTCTACTGTATATAGCCTCTCTACTGTATATAGCCTCTCTACTGTATATAGCCTCACTACTGTTATTTTTCTGTAGTTTTTAATTCTTTACTTACCTATTGTTCACCTAATACCTTTTTTGCACTATTGGTTAGAGCCTGTAAGTAAACATTTCCCTGTAAGGTCTACACCTGTTGTATTCGGCGCACGTGACAAATAAACTTTGATTTGATTTGTACTTCTGTCTTGCAGGAAGATCAAGGAGAGCATGGGCAGTTTCCCGGTCAAGCTCAACTTCCTGATCCACACCATGGTCCAGTCCTCTGGGAAGAAGCTGGCGCCACCCAGCCCTTCTCAGAACACCTCCCCCAACAGCAACATCCAGGAAGCTGTCATACAGAAGTACACCGTGAAGGGCAAGGATGTGGTGAGTGTCTCTGTCCCGTCCCCCCCTAAGCAATGCGGTGGAATTGGTAGCTCCATCTTGTCCTCTGATAGGCCAGGTAAACATTGTTGGCGTATCGTTTAAGGCGTCTGCGTTCTTCCCAGCCAAAATCGTTTCAGAACACTTGGTGTATTTTATATGACGGCATTTTGGTCATATATTTTATATGACGGCATTTTGGTCATATATTTTATATGACGGCATTTTGGTCATATATTTTATATGACGGCATTTTGGTCATATATTTTATGACGGCATTTTGGTCATATATTTTATATGACGGCATGGTGACGTTTTAGTTCGTTTTGGACTTTTTTTCCTGACTTTTTTTCCCGGGCACAGCACATTTTTTGTCAAGGCAAGTCGGTAGTCGAAGTCTCCGCCCCTTCGTCATTGATTGGTCAACATTAGGGATTCTTCAATAAAGTTTTTGTTGTCATTCGACGAGAGACGACTCGACGAGAGACAATGCACATTTTTTCATTGAGAAATACTGCGCCAAACATCTTAGTTAGGTGTAAAATGTCTTGAGTTATCTTAGATTGATTCTGACTATTTTGAGGAAGTGAATACTGGCTACGGCGTCTCAAAATGGACAAATAGGACTATTGCTGACTCCTTTACACCTATCAGATACACAGCATTTCCCTCATTGGGCCTAAGTGCTATGGCCATGTTAAGCTCACTGTCAATTTAAAACTTTTTATAAACACTTAGGCCTATGTGCTAAACTCTCAATTAGATGATGAAATGGCATAGAGATAGCAAGTTTACACGTATTAGTATTGAGAGAAATGGCAGACTGCTGACTGAGTGTAAAGACATCTAGCTATCTGTTAAAAAAGACAGACTGGATATACTAGCCAGTCTCTTCCAGAGCCACCCTCTCCATCTCTCCACCCCCTCTCCACCTCTTCACCTCTTCACCCCCTCTCCACCTCTTCACCCCCTCTCCACCTCTTCACCCCCTCTCCACCTCTTCACCCCCTCTCCACCTCTTCACCCCCTCTCCACCTCTTCACCCCCTCTCCACCTCTTCACCCCCTCTCCACCTCTTCACCACCTCTTCACCACCTCTTCACCCCCTCTCCACCTCTTCACCACCTCTTCACCACCTCTTCACCACCTCTTCACCTCTCCCCCTCTCCACCTCTTCTCCCCCTCTCCACCTCTTCACCCCCTCTCCACCTCTTCACCCCCTCTCCACCTCTTCACCCCCTCTCCACCTCTTCACCCCCTCTCCACCTCTTCACCCCCTCTCCACCGCTTCACCCCCTCTCCACCTCTTCACCCCCTCTCCACCGCTTCACCCCCTCTCCACCTCTTCACCCCCTCTCCACCTCTTCACCCCCTCTCCACCTCTTCACCCCCTCTCCACCTCTTCACCCCCTCTTCACCCCCTCTCCACCTCTTCACCCCCTCTCCACCTCGTCACCCCCTCTCCACCTCGTCACCCCCTCTCCACCTCGTCACCCCCTCTCCACCTCGTCACCCCCTCTCCACCTCGTCACCCCCTCTCCACCTCTTCACCCCCTCTCCACCTCTTCTCCCCCTCTCCACCTCTTCTCCCCCTCTCCACCTCTTCACCCCCTCTCCACCTCTTCACCCCCTCTCCACCTCTTCTCCACCTCTCCACCCCCTCTCCACCTCTTCACCCCCTCTCCACCTCTTCACCCCCTCTCCACCTCTTCACCCCCTCTCCACCTCTTCACCCCCTCTCCACCCCCTCTCCACCTCTTCACCCCCTCTCCACCTCTTCACCCCCTCTCCACCTCTTCACCCCCTCTCCACCTCTTCACCCCCTCTCCACCTCTTCACCCCCTCTCCACCTCTTCACCCCCTCTCCACCTCTTCACCCCCTCTCCACCTCGTCACCCCCTCTCCACCTCTTCACCCCCTCTCCACCTCTTCACCCCCTCTCCACCTCTTCACCCCCTCTTCACCTCTTCACCCCCTCTTCACCTCTTCACCCCCTCTCCACCTCGTCACCCCCTCTTCACCTCTTCACCCCCTCTCCATCTCTCCCACTCGCTACGTCTCCCTCTCTCCATCTCTCCCCCTCTCCACCTCTTCACCCCCTCTTCACCTCTTCACCCCCTCTCCACCTCTTCACCCCCTCTCCACCTCTTCACCCCCTCTCCACCTCTTCACCCCCTCTCCACCTCTTCACCCCCTCTCCACCTCTTCACCCCCTCTCCATCTCTTCACCCCCTCTTCACCTCTTCACCCCCTCTCCATCTCTCCCACTCTCTACGTCTCCCTCTCTCCATCTCTCCATCTCTCCCCCTCTCCACCTCTTCACCCCCTCTCCATCTCTCCCACTCTCTACGTCTCCCCCTCTCTACCTCTCCCACTCTCTACGTCTCCCTCTCTCCCTCTCCCACTCTCTACCTCCCCCTCTCTCCCCCCCTCTACCTCTCTCTCTACCTCTCCCCCTCTCTACCTCTCCCTCTCTCCCACGCTATACCTCTCCCTCTCTCCCAATCCACCCTCTCTCCCACGCTATACCTCTCCCTCTCTCCCAATCCACCCTCTCCCACTTTCCACCCTCTCCCCCTTTCCACCCTCTCTCCCACTCTCCACCATCTCCCCCTCTCCACCCTCTCCCACCCCTACCCTCTCCCACCCTCCCCTACCCTCTCCCACCCTCCCCTACCCTCTCCCACTCTCCCCTACCCTCTCCCACTCCCCTACCCTCTCCCACTCTCCACCTCTCCCCCCTCTCTACCTCTCCCCCCTCTCTACCTCTCCCCCTCTCTACATCTCCCCCTCTCCACATCTCCCACTCTCCCCCTCTCCACCGTCCCCTACCCTCTCCCCCTCTCCACCCTCCCCTACCCTCTCCCACTCTCCACCTCTCCCCCCTCTCTACCTCTCCCCCCCTCTCTACCTCTCCCCCCCTCTCTACATCTCCCCCTCTCCACATCTCCCACTCTCCACCTCTCCCCCCTCTCTACGTCTCCACCCTCTCCACCCCTCTGTTATAAAGACAGACTGGATATACTAGCCAGGCTGTTTCCAGAGCCACCCTCTCCCCCTCTCTGTCTGGTGAGTAGGACATTTTTTTGTCTGTCCGGTGAGTAGGAGATGGGTTTTCGGTCTGGTGGGTAGAAGATCGGCTGTCCGTCTTCGTGGAACCCAAAAGGGTTCTTCCTGGAACCCAAAAGGGTTCTTCCTGGAACCTCCCAAAAATATACCTGGAACCATAAAGGGTGCTAATGTCGGAACACCCCAATAAGCTGTTTTCTAAAAGTGTAGTATTTTCATGCAGTGACTCCTAAAATCCCTTTTTTATAATTGTGTAATTTCGGAGGGAGATAACGTGATAACGATACGATGTGTGATAAATGTGAGATTTTTTACTAAGATACTTACTTCTGTCAATGTCAAAGTGCTCCTGAGCAGTTTAAAGTGTATACTTCATTGTGTCTTCGGGAAGACTTTTGACGACGTGTAATTTCAGACTTATGAGTTGAGGGTGACCATCGAGGACGGCTTTCTGATCAGTGAGAAGACGTTTGGCCAGTTTGGGCTGATACACAAAGAGCTGAAGAAACATTTCATAGAGTCTACGCTCCCACAGTGAGTCTGAGCTACAATACTGTTGAATTACACCATCTACTCGCTCCTTGACACACATAGAAGTGTGTCCCATTTTAATGTGAATACGTTCAATTCAATTGAATTCATATTTATTCATGCTCTTTTCATTATTGGTTAGATTCCCCAAATGGTTCAAGATGTCGTTCACTCCAGGCAGAAAAATGTCCCTGCTGAATAAGTATCTGAAGGAACTGTTCGAAGGACCATGTAAAGGCGTAAGTTCAAGTCCTCCTTCTCCATCGTCCTCCTCTTCTTCTTCTTCGTCTTCTTATTGGAGTCACGGAAAAGGCCGTCATTGTTTGATCTTCACCGTTTGAATCCCATGAACCGACCCGGGGTCTAAAGCATATTTAACTGTGTTTGAATCCCACTGACCCGGGGTCTAAAGCATATTTAACTGTGTTTGAATCCCACTGACCCGGGGTCTAAAGCATATTTAACTGTGTTTGAATCCCACTGACCCGGAGTCTAAAGCATATTTAACTGTGTTTGAATCCCACTGACCCGGGGTCTAAAGCAAATTTAATTGTGTTTGAATCCCACTGACCCGGAGTCTAAAGCATATTTAACTGTGTTTGAATCCCACTGACCCGGGGTCTAAAGCATATTTAACTGTGTTTGAATCCCACTGACCCGGGGTCTAAAGCATATTTAACTGTGTTTGAATCCCACTGACCCGGGGTCTAAAGCATATTTAACTGTGTTTGAATCCCACTGACCCGGGGTCTAAAGCATATTTAACTGTGTTTGAATCCCACTGACCCGGGGTCTAAAGCATATTTAACTGTGTTTGAATCCCACTGACCCGGGGTCTAAAACATATTTAACTGTGTTTGAATCCCACTGACCCGGGGTCTAAAACATATTTAACTGTGTTTGAATCCCACTGACCCGGGGTCTAAAACATATTTAACTGTGTTTGAATCCCACTGACCAGGGGTCTAAAGCATATTTAACTGTGTTTGAATCCCATGAACTGACCCGGGGTCTAAAGCATATTTAACTGTGTTTGAATCCCACTGACCCGGGGTCTAAAGCATATTTAACTGTGTTTGAATCCCACTGACCTGGGGTCTAAAGCATATTTAACTGTGTTTGAATCCCACTGACCCGGAGTCTAAAGCATATTTAACTGTGTTTGAATCCCACTGACCCGGGGTCTAAAGCAAATTTAATTGTGTTTGAATCCCACTGACCCGGAGTCTAAAGCATATTTAACTGTGTTTGAATCCCACTGACCCGGGGTCTAAAGCATATTTAACTGTGTTTGAATCCCACTGACCCGGGGTCTAAAGCATATTTAACTGTGTTTGAATCCCACTGACCCGGGGTCTAAAGCATATTTAACTGTGTTTGAATCCCACTGACCCGGGGTCTAAAGCATATTTAACTGTGTTTGAATCCCACTGACCCGGGGTCTAAAGCATATTTAACTGTGTTTGAATCCCACTGACCCGGGGTCTAAAACATATTTAACTGTGTTTGAATCCCACTGACCCGGGGTCTAAAACATATTTAACTGTGTTTGAATCCCACTGACCCGGGGTCTAAAACATATTTAACTGTGTTTGAATCCCACTGACCAGGGGTCTAAAGCATATTTAACTGTGTTTGAATCCCATGAACTGACCCGGGGTCTAAAGCATATTTAACTGTGTTTGAATCCCACTGACCCGGGGTCTAAAGCATATTTAACTGTGTTTGAATCCCACTGACCCGGGGTCTAAAGCATATTTAACTGTGTTTGAATCCCACTGACCCGGGGTCTAAAGCATATTTAACTGTGTTTGAATCCCACTGACCCGGAGTCTAAAGCATATTTAACTGTGTTTGAATCCCACTGACCCGGGGTCTAAAGCATATTTAACTGTGCCATCTACAGAATGAGTACGTATGCCGTTTGTTTCTGGATGGACCCAAGACCAGGACTCCCAACTCTGTGAAATCAGACAGAGGTAATGCAATGATACTTTATGAGTGGCAGGTAGTCTAGCATTGAGCCAGTAACCAAAAGGTCGCTGGTTTGAATCCCTGAGCCAACTAGTTGAAAGATCTGCCGATGTGCCCTTGAGCAAGGCACGTAACCCTAATTGCTACTATAAGTCGCTCTGGAGAAGAGCGTATGCTAAATTACTCAAATGTAAAATGTTATGTTTTATGTTTGAAATCTGCCAATTGATTACCTAAAATGATAGGGTAGCATCATTTTTGCAATATACATTTTTTTTCAAGGGTTTTGGGAGGGCTGTCTGTTCAATGAGGTAGTTTCTGGACAATATTTCCGTGCATTTTGGCTGGGGAACCTTTTTGGCTCAAGAGCACCCCTAGAGGAAAATGTGTAGTATATTTAACTCTTAACTGTTGTGTTGCAGACGGTGGACCCCAGATTCAACTCTACATTTCCTACAACGACCACAAGCTCTCTGTCCTGGTCAAACACCTCAAGAACATTGTGAGTCGTGTTCTTCTACTTCTTCTCCTTCTTCTTCTCCTTCTTATTATTTATCTTCTTCTCCTTCTTCTTCTTTATCTCCTTCTTCTTCTTTATCTTCTTCTCCTTCTTCTTCTTTATCTTCTTCTCCTTCTTCCTCTTTATCTTCTTCTCCTTCTTCCTCTTTATCTTCTTCTTCCTCTTTATCTTCTTCTCCTTCTTCCTCTTTATCTTCTTCTTCTGTATCTGCTTTATCTTCTTCTCCTTCTTTATCTTCTCCTTCTTTATCTTCTTCTTCTTCTTTATCTTCTTCTTTATCTTCTCCTTTATTTTCTTCTCCTTCTTTATCTCCTTCTTCTTTATCTTCTCCATCTCCTTCTTCTTCTTCTTCTTCTTCTTTATCTTCTTCTCCTTCATCTTCTTCCCCACTATAACTGTTGTACTTGTCTCTCTGCTCTAATACATCAGAGGTTGGCCAATGGTTCATGTCCAGATGCCTATGTGGTCACCAGGCTGAAGCCAGACCCCCTCAAAAGATCCAAGAGGAAGACCAAGGTGGTCCGCAACAACCACAACCCTACCTTCAATGAACTGGTACATTATTATTTACCTTTAACCTGGCAAATCAGTTAAGAACAAATTCTTATTTTACAATGATGGCCTACCCCAGCCAAACCCGGACGACGCTGGACTAATTAATTATGCACCGCCCCTATGGGACTCCCGATCACGGCCGGGGTTGTGATACAGCCCGGGATCGAACCAGGGTCTGTAGTGACGCCTCTAGCATTGAGACGCAGTGTCTTAGACCGCTCTGCCACACATAAAGTTAGGTTTCCTTGTTGAGAAACTCAAAATGTATGTATGTCCGTAAGTAAAGGGAAGAAGGAATAATCAACTGTCACTTTATCAGTGTGAGCAGCACGTTATCTACAGTTGTGCCTCAACACGGCTTCAATTATGAAACAGTCAAACATACTTAGTCTGCTGTTTTCAATAGCTAGAATTGCAGCCTCTGTTTGGAGTTATTTATGACAATAGGCCTGCTGTGGACCGTCCTCATTAAGCAATAAAAGGCTTGTAGACTGGAGAGCCATGGGGCAGAGTATATGGGCTTCATCACATCAATCATGTAGACTCTGTGGGAGTGTAGACACGGTGGGAGTGTAGACACTGTGGGAGTGTAGACACTGTGGGAGTGTAGACACTGTGGGAGTGTAGACACTGTGGGAGTGTCTACACTGTGGGAGTGTCTACACTGTGGGAGTGTCTACACTGTGGGAGTGTCTACACTGTGGGAGTGTCTACACTGTGGGAGTGTAGACTCTGTGGGAGTGTAGACTCTGTGGGAGTGTAGACTCTGTGGGAGTGTAGACTCTGTGGGAGTGTAGACTCTGTGGGAGTGTAGACTCTGTGGGAGTGTAGACTCTGTGGGAGTGTAGACACTGTGGGAGTGTAGACTCTGTGGGAGTGTAGACTCTGTGGGAGTGTAGACTCTGTGGGAGTGTAGACTCTGTGGGAGTGTAGACTCTGTGGGAGTGTAGACACTGTGGGAGTGTAGACACTGTGGGAGTGTAGACACTGTGGGAGTGTAGACACTGTGGGAGTGTAGACTCTGTGGGAGTGTAGACTCTGTGGGAGTGTAGACTCTGTGGGAGTGTAGACACGGTGGGAGTGTAGACACGGTGGGAGTGTAGACACGGTGGGAGTGTAGACTCTGTGGGAGTGTAGACACTGTGGGAGTGTAGACACTGTGGGAGTGTAGACACTGTGGGAGTGTAGACACTGTGGGAGTGTAGACACTGTGGGAGTGTAGACACGGTGGGAGTGTAGACACGGTGGGAGTGTAGATACGGTGGGAGTGTAGATACGGTGGGAGTGTAGACTCGGTGGGAGTGTAGACTCGGTGGGAGTGTAGACTCGGTGGGAGTGTAGACTCGGTGGGAGTGTAGACTCGGTGGGAGTGTAGACTCGGTGGGAGTGTAGACTCGGTGGGAGTGTAGACTCGGTGGGAGTGTAGACTCGGTGGGAGTGTAGACGCGGTGGGAGTGTAGACGCGGTGGGAGTGTAGACGCGGTGGGAGTGTAGACGCGGTGGGAGTGTAGACGCGGTGGGAGTGTAGACGCGGTGGGAGTGTAGACGCGGTGGGAGTGTAGACGCGGTGGGAGTGTAGACGCGGTGGGAGTGTAGACGCGGTGGGAGTGTAGACGCGGTGGGAGTGTAGACGCGGTGGGAGTGTAGACGCGGTGGGAGTGTAGACGCGGTGGGAGTGTAGACGCGGTGGGAGTGTAGACGCGGTGGGAGTGTAGACGCGGTGGGAGTGTAGACGCGGTGGGAGTGTAGACGCGGTGGGAGTGTAGACGCGGTGGGAGTGTAGACGCGGTGGGAGTGTAGACGCGGTGGGAGTGTAGACGCGGTGGGAGTGTAGACTCGGTGGGAGTGTAGACTCGGTGGGAGTGTAGACTCGGTGGGAGTGTAGACTCTGTGGGAGTGTAGACTCTGTGGGAGTGTAGACTCTGTGGGAGTGTAGACACGGTGGGTGGCGGTGGTGCAGATGAAAGTCAGTAGTTTGCAGTTAGTATGGCCAGACATTCCCTGTGCTACATTTTATAATCTGTCTCTGACCTTTTTGCTAAATGCAACAAAAAATAACATTTTAAAATATTTAAACGTAAAAATGAATAACAAAGTATTGTTTTTCTCCGTCTGTCTGTAGATAGAGTACCGTGACATGTCGTCCGTGCAAGACCGCGAGTTAGAGGTGACCGTGAAGAGCAGGAAGGTCTTTGTGGCCTCAACCAACGTCAGACTGGAAGAGAACAACATGGACACAGAGGAGTGGTTCCTACTGGACAATCGGGTGCCTGGGGCCTTTTCATTAGGGCGCATCGTAGCATAACTTTTTACAACGTTGCACAGTGGTTCCTACTGGGAAATCTGATGCCTAGTGCGGAAACCGAAGATGAGCATTTCTTATTGGACACAATCCAAGTAGCACTGTCCCTCCCTGTTTCACTCCGTTTGAAAACGTTTGGAAAAACAAAAAGAAGTGTCTTTCATTGGGCAAGAACAGGTAGTACCTCATTCCGTTTCGAAATGTTTTCTCCCTACTGAACACCATTCTGGAGAGGTGATGTGATGCCAGCCTGCCACCACTAGATGGCAGTGCTATACAGGAACTTCCATGGAGCATTTGTTACACTTAAAACTTGTCTGTTCTATTGGCACTGATCTGGGATCTGTTTAACAATCCTCATCTAATCCAGAACTCTACCATGAGAGAGGGAAGTAAAAACTCAACCCTAGATCAGCATCTAAGGATAATTCTACAACGGGTTGGTCAAAACAAGCATTGTGATTGGTTGAGACGTGTTCTAAGCCATTCTAAGAAACCTGTTTAGCACAGGTACATCTACGATGCAAAAAAAACGGCCATTTTGTTTTCTGTTTAATCTGAGAAATCTTTGAGCATCCAGTGTCCCATCAGCCCAGCGAAGCCAATTCATTAACATGATGTCCACTGTAAAACACACCTAGACATGATGTCACCTTCCAGCCTAACATTTGGTTTGTATAAACATCGCTGTCTGTCTCTCGACATATGCAACATTGTTTCCAGTATTGAAGTTCGATCTCTACTGTCCTATTGAGAATTAACGCGTCAGGACGAGACGGACATCTTTTCTCAGCCAGTCGAAATCATGAATCGGCATCTTTTTTTTATGGATATACAAAGAAATGTCAATAGAACAACAGGTCAAACGACTTGAAATGCAGCTAGTTTTCTGTCTTACCAGCATTTTTCTGTGTAAATATCCATATAAACATTTAGCTGATTCATGACTGGCTGAGATAAGATCGGGTTCGGTTCTCAGTCGTGCAGTCTTTTGTTCTATGGACGCGACCCAGTCGTTAGTTCTAAATATTCCGTTGCCATGCTGGCCGGCAAATTAATGTCAATAGAAAAATAGGTCAAACGACTTGAAATGCAGCTAGTTTTGCTGTTTTACCAGCTTGAGTTTGAAGTGATTGCGTTAGCTTCGTAGTTGGCTAGCTCCTCTGAACAGTTTCCCGACGAGAGACAGCAAATGTTGTATGCCAGACGAAATCGCGCATCATTAGCTCATCGTTATGGATGTACCCAAAATAGCTTAAACAAACACAGCTCCTTTGCTTTTATTCTAGCTGCACTGTTTGACCTGATTGTGCTAGCCGTAGTTGGCTAGCTAGCAAGCGAGGGGTAAGAGCGTTGCTAGCCACCATGGCGACGAAACATTTAGAACGAACAACTTGGTCGCGTCCATAGATGTAGAACAAAAATACTTAACGACTGGGTCACGTCTCTGGCAACCGAAAAAATAGAATGAACGGACAGCCAGCAAGCTGCCGTAGCAACCATAGATGTGTTGTTGTCCTTTATATAGACGAGTCAATGTCCTGCTCCTTCATATAGACGAGTCAACGTCCTGCTCCTTTATATAGACGAGTCGACGTCCTGCTCCTTCATATAGACGAGTCAACATCCTGCTCCTTCATATAGACGAGTCAATGTCCTGCTCCTTTATATAGACGAGTCAACGTCCTGCTCCTTCATATAGACCAGTCAACGTCCTGCTCCTTTATATAGACGAGTCAACGTCCTGCTCCTTTATATAGACGAGTCAACGTCCTGCTCCTTTATATAGACGAGTCAACGTCCTGCTCCTTTATATAGACGAGTCAACGTCCTGCTCCTTTATATAGACGAGTCAACGTCCTGCTCCTTTATATAGACGAGTCAACGTCCTGCTCCTTCATATAGACGAGTCAATGTCCTGCTCCTTTATATAGACGAGTCAATGTCCTGCTCCTTCATATAGACGAGTCAATGTCCTGCTCCTTCATATAGACGAGTCAATGTCCTGCTCCTTTATATAGACGAGTCGACATCCTGCTCCTTCATATAGACGAGTCGACATCCTACTCCTTCATATAGACGAGTCAACATCCTGCTCCTTCATATAGACGAGTCAATGTCCTGCTCCTTCATATAGACGAGTCAATGTCCTGCTCCTTCATATAGACGAGTCAATGTCCTGCTCCTTCATATAGACGAGTCAATGTCCTGCTCCTTCATATAGACGAGTCAATGTCCTGCTCCTTCATATAGACGAGTCAATGTCCTGCTCCTTCATATAGACGAGTCAATGTCCTGCTCCTTCATATAGACGAGTCAATGTCCTGCTCCTTTATATAGACGAGTCAATGTCCTGCTCCTTTATATAGACGAGTCAACGTCCTGCTCCTTCAAATAGACGAGTCAACGTCCTGCTCCTTCATATAGACGAGTCAACGTCCTGCTCCTTTATATAGACGAGTCAACGTCCTGCTCCTTGATATAGACGAGTCAACGTCCTGCTCCTTCATATAGACGAGTCAACGTCCTGCTCCTTCATATAGACGAGTCGACGTCCTGCTCCTTTATATAGACGAGTCGACGTCCTGCTCCTTTATATAGACGAGTCGACGTCCTGCTCCTTTATATAGACGAGTCGACATCCTGCTCCTTTATATAGACGAGTCGACATCCTGCTCCTTCATATAGACGAGTCGACATCCTGCTCCTTCATATAGACGAGTCGACATCCTGCTCCTTCATATAGACGAGTCGACATCCTGCTCCTTCATATAGACGAGTCGACGTCCTGCTCCTTTATATAGACGAGTCCACGTCCTGTTCCTTTATATAGACGAGTCAACATCCTGCTCCTTCATATAGACGAGTCAACATCCTGCTCCTTTATATAGACGAGTCAACATCCTGCTCCTTCATATAGACGAGTCGACATCCTGCTCCTTCATATAGACGAGTCGACATCCTGCTCCTTCATATAGACGAGTCGACATCCTGCTCCTTCATATAGACGAGTCGACGTCCTGCTCCTTTATATAGACGAGTCCACGTCCTGTTCCTTTATATAGACGAGTCAACATCCTGCTCCTTCATATAGACGAGTCAACATCCTGCTCCTTTATATAGACGAGTCAACATCCTGCTCCTTTATATAGACGAGTCAACATCCAGCTCCTTCATATAGACGAGTCAACATCCTGCTCCTTTATATAGACGAGTCAACATCCTGCTCCTTCATATAGACGAGTCAAAAATGTTACAAGGGACTAGGGCTAGCAGGGACTCTAGTCTGATTCTGGACACTAGATTTAGAATATATTCTCTACACTGTATCTTCCTTGTCTTTTTATATCTCAATGTGAACAAAATGAAGGAAATGTATGTTTTGAAAATGTGTAATTAATTGTAACCATTATTTAACTCATAATTGACTATTTGTTATGTGTGTAGATCATTTGTTGTAAAATGTAATATTGTTTATACTGTGATTCCTATCTCGTCTTAATGGACTGATTGTGTTAGTACAGTGATAGATGAGAGCGTGTGGCTGGCTCCATCCCTCCCTCCCATCTCCAGCCTTAGTCAGTCACACTCCCCTCCATCCAGCCTTCCCTCCCATCCCCAGCTCAGCCCTAGTCCCATCCCCAGCTCAGCCCTAGTCTCATCCCCAGCTCAGCTCTAGTCCCATCCCCAGCCCTAGTCCCATCCCCAGCTCAGCCCTAGTCCCATCCCCAGCTCAGCCCTAGTCCCATCCCCAGCTCAGCCCTAGTCCGATCCCCAGCTCAGCCCTAGTCTCATCCCCAGCTCAGCTCTAGTCCCATCCCCAGCTCAGCCCTAGCCCCAGCTCAGCCCTAGTCACATCCCCAGCTCAGCCCTAGCCCCAGCTCAGCCCTAGTCCCATCCTCAGCTCAGCCCTAGTCCCATCCCCAGCTCAGCCCTAGCCCCAGCTCAGCCCTAGTCCCATCCCCAGCTCAGTCTTAGTCCCATCCCCAGCTCAGTCTTAGTCCCATCCCCAGCTCAGCCCTAGTCCCATCCTCAGCCCTAGTCCCATCCTCAGCTCAGCCCTAGTCCCATCCTCAGCTCAGCCCTAGTCCCATCCTCAGCCCTAGTCCCATTCTCAGCTCAGCCCTAGTCCCATCCCCAGCTCAGCCCTAGTCCCATCCCCAGCTCAGCCCTAGTCCCATTCTCAGCTCAGCCCTAGTCCCATCCCCAGCTCAGCCCTAGTCCCATCCCCAGCTCAGGTCCTAGTCTCATCCCCAGCGCAGCCCTAGTCCCATCCCCAGCTCAGGTCCTAGTCTCATCCCCAGCGCAGCCCTAGTCCCATCCCCAGCTCAGCTCTAGTCCCATCCCCAGCTCAGCCCTAGCCCCAGCTCAGCCCTAGTCACATCCCCAGCTCAGCCCTAGCCCCAGCTCAGCCCTAGTCCCATCCTCAGCTCAGCCCTAGTCCCATCCCCAGCTCAGCCCTAGCCCCAGCTCAGCCCTAGTCCCATCCCCAGCTCAGCCCTAGTCCCATCCCCAGCTCAGCCCTAGTCCCATCCCCAGCTCAGCCCTAGTCCCATCCCCAGCTCAGTCCTAGTCCCATTCTCAGCTCAGCCCTAGTCCCATCCTCAGCTCAGCCCTAGTCCCATCCTCAGCTCAGCCCTAGTCCCATTTTCAGCTCAGCCCTAGTCCCATTTTCAGCTCAGCCCTAGTCCCATTTTCAGCTCAGCCCTAGTCCCATTTTCAGCTCAGCCCTAGTCCCATTTTCAGCTCAGCCCTAATCCCATTTTCAGCTCAGCCCTAATCCCATTTTCAGCTCAGCCCTAGTCCCATCCCCAGCTCAGCCCTAGTCCCATCCCCAGCTCAGCCCTAGTCCCATCCCCAGCTCAGCCCTAGTCTCATCCCCAGCTCAGGTCCTAGTCTCATCCCCAGCTCAGGTCCTAGTCTCATCCCCAGCTCAGGTCCTAGTCTCATCCCCAGCTCAGGTCCTAGTCTCATCCCCAGCTCAGGTCCTAGTCTCATCCCCAGCTCAGGTCCTAGTCTCATCCCCAGCTCAGCCCTAGTCTCATCCCCAGCTCAGCCCTAGTCTCATCCCCAGCTCAGCCCTAGTCTCATCCCCAGCTCAGCCCTAGTCCCATCCCCAGCTCAGCCCTAGCCCCAGCTCAGCCCTAGTCACATCCCCAGCTCAGCCCTAGTCCCAGCTCAGCCCTAGTCCCAGCTCAGCCCTAGTCCCAGCTCAGCCCTAGTCCCAGCTCAGCCCTAGTCCCATCATCAGCTCAGCCCTAGTCCCATCCCCAGCTCAGCCCTAGCCCCAGCTCAGCCCTAGTTCCATCCCCAGCTCATCCCTAGTCCTATCCCCAGCTCAGCCCTAGTCCTATCCCCAGCTCAGCCCTAGTCCCATCCCCAGCTCAGCCCTAGTCCCATTCTCAGCTCAGCCCTAGTCCCATTCTCAGCTCAGCCCTAGTCCCATTCTCGGCTCAGCCCTAGTCCCATTCTCGGCCCAGCCCTAGTCCCATCCCCAGCTCAGCTTTAGTCCCATCCTCAGCCCTAGTCCCATCCCCAGCTCAGCCCTAGTCCCATCCCCAGCTCAGCCCTAGTCCCATCCCCAGCTCAGCCCTAGCCCCAGCTCAGCCCTAGTCACATCCCGAGCTCAGCCCTAGTCCCAGCTCAGCCCTAGTCCCATCCTCAGCTCAGCCCTAGTCCCATCCCCAGCTCAGCCCTAGTCCCA
Organism: Salvelinus fontinalis; assembly: GCF_029448725.1. Taxonomy (NCBI): domain Eukaryota; kingdom Metazoa; phylum Chordata; class Actinopteri; order Salmoniformes; family Salmonidae; genus Salvelinus; species Salvelinus fontinalis. The sequence continues at coordinate 6,194,300 of NC_074673.1, forward strand.
GCTCAGCCCTAGTCCCATCCCCAACTCAGCCCTAGTCCCATTCTCAGCTCAGCCCTAGTCCCATCCCCAACTCAGCCCTAGTCCCATCCCCAGCCCTAGTCCCATCCCCAGCCCTAGTTCCAGCCCTAGTCCCATCCCCAGCCCTAGTCCCATCCCCAGCCCTAGTCCCATCCCCAGCCCTAGTCCCATCCCCAGCTCAGTCATAGTCCCAGCCCAGCCCTAGTCCCATCCTCAGCCCTAGTCCCATCCTCAGCTCAGCCCTAGTCCCATTCTCAGCTCAGCCCTAGTCCCATTCTCAGCTCAGCCCTAGTCCCATCCCCAGCTCAGCCCTAGTCCCAGCCCAGCCCTAGTTCCAGCCCTAGTCCCAGCCCTAGTCCCATCCTCAGCTCAGCCCTAGTCCCATCCTCAGCCCTAGTCCCATCCTCAGCCCAGCCCAAGTCCCATCCTCAGCCCAGCCCAAGTCCCATCCTCAGCTCAGCCCTAGTCCCATCCCCAGCTCAGCCCTAGTCCCATCCTCAGCTCAGCCCTAGTCCCATCCTCAGCTCAGCCCTAGTCCCATCCTCAGCTCAGCCCTAGTCCCATCCTCAGCTCAGCCCTAGTCCCAGCCCTAGTCCCATCCCCAGCTCAGTCCTAGGCCCAGCCCTAGTCCCATCCTCAGCTCAGCCCTAGTCCCATCCTCAGCCCTAGTCCCATCCTCAGCCCAGCCCAAGTCCCATCCTCAGCTCAGCCCTAGTCCCATCCTCAGCTCAGCCCTAGTCCCATCCCCAGCTCAGCCCTAGTCCCATCCTCAGCTCAGCCCTAGTCCCATCCTCAGCTCAGCCCTAGTCCCATCCTCAGCTCAGCCCTAGTCCCATCCTCAGCTCAGCCCTAGTCCCAGCCCTAGTCCCATCCCCAGCTCAGTCCTAGGCCCAGCCCTAGTACCATCCCCAGCTCAGCCCTAGTCCCATCCCCAGCTCAGCCCTAGTCCCATCCCCAGCTCAGCCCTAGTACCATCCCCAGCTCAGCCCTAGTCCCATCCCCAGCTCAGCCCTAGTCCCATCCCCAGCTCAGCCCTAGTCCCATCCCCAGCTCAGCCCTAGTACCATCCCCAGCTCAGCCCTAGTACCATCCCCAGCTCAGCCCTAGTCCCATCCTCAGCCCAGCCCTAGTCCCATCCTCAGCTCAGCCCTAGTCCCATCCCCAGCTCAGCCCTAGTCCCATCCCAAACTCAGCCCCTATGAATGTAATTAGTCTGAGGCATGCGTAGGAATGTATTGATTTGATGCAGAGGTGGGATGCAGGGATCCATCGAAGAGATTTACCAGTCATGTAATCTTAATGCCATCAATCACCATTCTCCCAGGAGGCTACTGACCTGGGCTACTTGCTCTGCACTGCACTGAGTCATTCATAGGGACTGAGTCCCAAATGGGACAATATTCCCTATATAATGCACTACTTTTGACCAGGGCCACATGGTCCACTAGGGACTCATAGAGGGAGTTATTGAGGGTAGGGATGAGAATAGACTACATTGTATACTATATTGGTTTCAATAATATAAACGTCTTATGAAATGTTATTTATATTCCCCACAGGCCCCCGGGGCCTTTCTCAAGGGTTTGGTCTTTTAACTTTTAAACTGTGGCGGCTGCTGCTAGCCCTTTTGAATGTTTTGTTTTATGTGTTATTTTTATCTTAACTCTGAGACAATCACATTGGTCTTAAGAGAATCTTTTTAGTCCCGGGACGATTCCATTGTTAGAGCTGTGGCACATTGATTGGTTCCTTGTAAAGTATTGTAAGTCATGAACGTTTTGAATGTTTTTGTTACGAGGTTTTCCATCATTGTAAGCGGTTGATTGTCATATCTGTAATAGATTATTCTACGTTATTCTCCATCCAGCCTTCCCTCCCTTCCATCCAGCCTTCCCTCCCACCCGTCCCCAGCCTTAGTCAGTCCCAGTCCCATTCAGCCTTCCCTCCCAGCCTTAGTCAGTCCCATCCAGCCTCCCCTCCCAGCCTTAGTCAGTCCCATTCAGCCTTCCCTCCCAGCCTTAGTCAGTCCCATCCAGCCTTCCCTCCCGTTCCCAGCCTTAGTCAGTCCCAGTCCCATCTCTTGCCAAGTACATCAACTCCACCATGACTTCATCCACAGAGTTGAATGCAGACTCAAGTTTTTGAAATGAACTTCGGGAACTCCTTCGAGCCACTATGCGTCAATACTTCAACGATTGAAATACCCTTACTTTGTACAGTGACTTCAGAAAGTCTCAGTCCCATCGTCCTGCTGATCCCTTGAGATCTATACCACTAGTTTCAGTACAATACTGTATATCAGACTTGTTCTATGCCAATAAATCAGATATCTATATCATACAGTACCTAAATCCACTTTTATTGACTTCCTGCTGCCTGGAACTAGCAAATGGCCTTTATCAATGCTGAGCCTGGGTAATGGAGTAATGAAGTGGTACTAGATATGCCACACATGGAGATGTTCTAGGAAGATTCAAGGGGGTTCTAGAAGTAGCAGACGAAGACGAAGAGAGATGCTGAATCCAGGCTGAGATGTAATGGTTAGGCCTGGAGAAGGAGAAGCTCTAACAAGGAGAAGTTATCAGATGGAGACGTTCTAGGAGGTGCTAGGAAGGTTCTAGGAGTACCAGATGAAAATGAAGAGAGATGCTGAATCCACGCTGAGATGCAATGCTTAGGCCTGGACAAGGAGAAGTTATCAGATGGAGACTTTCTAGGAGGTGCTAGGAAGGTTCTAGGAGTACCAGATGAAAACAAAGAGAGAAGCTGGATCCAGGCTATAGCCCTCTCTAGACAGGAGAGGAACCCAGCGGTACCCTGGAGAGATGGAATACAAGCACAGTCAACTAATGGATACGATGTCTCAATACAAAGGATGCTGCCTACCTGCCTCGAAAGGAAGCATCCTTGTGGATTGGAACACAGCCAATGTCACTGTTTAGGCCTGATTAAGTCAATCACTCCTGACTGTGTGTTCTCTCTCTTTACCCCTCTCTTCTCCTCTTCCTCCCCCTCCCTCTCTTACCCTCTTCCTCCCTCTCTCTCCTCATCCTCCCCCTCTCTCTTCCTCCCCCTCCCTCTCTTCCCCTCTTCCTCTTCCTCCCCCTCCCTCTCTAACTCTCATCCTCCCTCTCTTCCTCTCTCTCCTCTTCTTCCCATCCCTCTCTTCCTCTCTCTCCTCTTCCTCTCTCTCCTCATCCCCTCCCTCTCTTCCCTTCTTCCCCCCCCCTCTCTTCCTCTCTCTCCTCATCCTCCCCCTCCCTCTCTTCCCCTCTTCCTCCCCCTCCCTCGCTAACCCTCTTCCTCCCCCTCCCTCGCTAACCCTCATTCTCCCCCTCCCTCGCTAACGCTCATCCTCCCCATCTCTCTCTTCCCCTCTCCCTCTCTTCCCCTCTTCCTCCCTCTCTCCTCATCCTCCCCCTCTCTCTTCCTCCCCCTCCCTCTCTTCCCCTCTTCCTCCCCCTCTCTCTTCCTCCCCCTCCCTCTCTCTCCTCTTCCTCCACCTCTCACCTTTCTTCATGCTGATGAAGGGGATGGTGTACTGTCCTATAAACTCAGAGGTGAGTCCTGTCTGGTCTCTTACAGTGAAGCGGATGAGGCTGAGGTCAGGGACAGAGACGGTGAAGTTCATGGCCGAGTCCCAACGAGGGCTCAGAGCTGTGGGAGGGAGCCAGAACAGTTACTATTTCCACCCTCAATCCCCCATCAACTCAAAGCTCCTATGAATAGGTGAACTCTATCTATTTCTCCCCCTACCCTCCCTCCCCACCCTGTCATCTATCCCCCCTCCCCCCCTGTCATCTATCTCTCCCTCTTGTCTCCACCCCCCCACCCTGTCATCTATCTCTCCCTCTCACCCCCCACCCTGTCATCTATCTCCCTCTCACCCCCCATCCTGTCATCTATCTCTCCCTCTCTCCCCCCCCCGTCATCTATCTCGCCCTCTCTCCACCCCCCCTCCACCCTGTCATCTATCTCTCCCTCTCACCCCCCCCACCCTGTCATCTCTCTCCCCCCCCTGTCATCTATCTTGCCCTCTCTCTCTCCACCCCCCCTCCACACTGTCATCTATCTCTCCCTCTCTCCCCCCACTGTCATCTATCTCCCCCCCTGTCATCTCTCTCCCTCTTGTCTCAACACCCCTCCCCCCCACCCTGTCATATATCTCTCCCTCTCCCCCCCCTGTCATCTATCTTGCCCTCTCTCTCTCCACCCCCCCTCCCCCCCTGTCATCTCTCTCCCTCTTGTCTCAACACCCCTCCCCCCCACCCTGTCATATATCTCTCCCTCTCCCCCCCCTGTCATCTATCTTGCCCTCTCTCTCCCTCTTGTCTCAACACCCCTCCCCCCCACCCTGTCAAAAATCTCTCCCTCCCCCCCCTGTCATCTATCCCCCCCCCTGTCATCTATCCCCCCCCCTGTCATCTCTCCCCCCTGTCATCTATCTCTCCCCCCCTGTCATCTATCTCTCCCCCCCTGTCATCTATCTCTCCCCCCTGTCATCTATCTCTCCCCCCTGTCATCTATCTCTCCCCCCTGTCATCTATCTCTCCCCCCTGTCATCTATCTCTCCCCCCTGTCATCTATCTCTCCCCCCTGTCATCTATCTCTCCCCCCTGTCATCTATCTCTCCCCCCTGTCATCTATCTCTCCCCCCTGTCATCTATCTCTCCCCCCTGTCATCTATCTCTCCCCCCTGTCATCTATCTCTCCCCCCTGTCATCTATCTCTCCCCCCTGTCATCTATCTCTCCCCCCTGTCATCTACTCTCCCCCCTGTCATCTACCCCCCCCCTGTCATCTATCCCCCCCCTCCTGTCATCTATCCCCCCCCTGTCATCTATCCCCCTCCCTGTCATCTATCCCCCTCCCTGTCATCTACCCCCCCCCCCTGTCATCTATCCCCCCCTGTCAGCTATATACAGTAGAGAGGCTATATACAGTAGAGAGGCTATATACAGTAGAGAGGCTGTATACAGTAGAGAGGCTGTATACAGTAGAGAGGCTGTATACAGTAGAGAGGCTGTATACAGTAGTGAGGCTGTATACAGTAGTGAGGCTATATACAGTAGTGAGGCTATATACAGTAGTGAGGCTATATACAGTAGTGAGGCTATATACAGTAGAGAGGCTATACACAGTAGAGAGGCTGTGTACGGTAGAGAGGCTATGTACAGTAGAGAGGATGTATACAGTAGAGAGGCTATATACAGTAGAGAGGCTATATACAGTAGTGAGGCTATATACAGTAGTGAGGCTATATACAATAGAGAGGCTATATACAATAGAGAGGCTATATACAGTAGTGAGGCTATATACAGTAGTGAGGCTATATACAGTAGAGAGGCTATATACAGTAGAGAGGCTATATACAGTAGAGAGGCTATATACAGTAGAGAGGCTATATACAGTAGAGAGGCTATGTACAGTAGAGAGGCTGTGTACAGTAGAGAGGCTGTGTACAGTAGAGAGGCTGTGTACAGTAGTGAGGATGTGTACAGTAGTGAGGATGTGTACAGTAGTGAGGCTATGTACAGTAGTGAGGCTATATACAGTAGTGAGGATGTGTACAGTAGTGAGGCTATATACAGTAGAGAGGCTATATACAGTAGAGAGGCTATATACAGTAGAGAGGCTATATACAGTAGAGGCTATATACAGTAGCGAGGCTATATACAGTAGAGAGGCTATATACAGTAGTGAGGCTATATACAGTAGTGAGGCTATATACAGTAGAGAGGCTATATACAGTAGTGAGGCTATATACAGTAGTGAGGCTATATACAATAGAGAGGCTATATACAGTAGTGAGGCTATATACAGTAGTGAGGCTATATACAGTAGAGAGGCTATATACAGTAGAGAGGCTATATACAGTAGAGAGGCTATATACAGTAGAGAGGCTATATACAGTAGAGAGGCTATATACAGTAGAGAGGCTGTGTACAGTAGAGAGGCTGTGTACAGTAGTGAGGATGTGTACAGTAGTGAGGCTGTGTACAGTAGTGAGGCTATGTACAGTAGTGAGGCTGTATACAGTAGTGAGGATGTGTACAGTAGTGAGGCTATATACAGTAGAGAGGCTATATACAGTAGAGAGGCTATATACAGTAGAGAGGCTATATACAGTAGAGAGGCTATATACAGTAGAGGCTATATACAGTAGCGAGGCTGTATACAGTAGAGAGGCTGTGTACAGTAGTGAGGCTGTGTACAGTAGAGAGGCTATGTACAGTAGAGAGGCTATGTACAGTAGAGAGGCTATATACAGTAGAGAGGCTATATACAGTAGAGAGGCTATATACAGTAGAGAGGCTATATACAGTAGAGAGGCTATATACAGTAGAGAGGCTATATACAGTAGAGAGGCTATAACAGTAGAGAGGATGTGTACAGTAGAGAGGATGTATACAGTAGTGAGGCTATATACAGTAGCGAGGTTATATACAGAAGAGAGGCTATAACAGTAGTGAGGCTATAACAGTAGTGAGGCTATATACTGTAGTGAGGCTATGTACAGTAGCGAAGCTATGTACAGTAGCGAGGCTATGTACAGTAGCGAGGCTATGTACAGGAGAGGCTATGTACAGGAGAGGCTATAACAGTAGTGAGGCTATGTACAGTAGCGAGGCTATGTACAGTAGCGAGGCTATGTACAGTAGCGAGGCTATGTACAGTAGCGAGGCTATGTACAGTAGCGAGGCTATGTACAGTAGCGAGGCTATGTACAGTAGCGAGGCTATGTACAGTAGCGAGGCTATGTAGAGGCTATATACAGTAGAGAGGCTATATACAGTAGCGAGGCTATATACAGTAGTGAGGCTATAACAGAGAGGATACATACAGTAGCGAGGCTATATACAGTAGTGAGGCTATAACAGAGAGGATACATACAGTAGCGAGGCTATATACAGTAGTGAGGCTATAACAGAGAGGATACATACAGTAGCGAGGCTATATACAGTAGCGAGGCTATATACAGTAGCGAGGCTATATACAGTAGAGGCTATATACAGTAGTGAGGCTATATACAGTAGAGAGGCTATATACAGTAGAGGCTATATACAGGAGAGGCTATATACAGGAGAGGCTATATACAGTAGAGAGGCTATATACAGTAGCGAGGCTATATACAGTAGCGAGGCTATATACAGTAGAGAGGCTATATACAGTAGAGAGGCTATATACAGTAGAGAGGCTATATACAGTAGAGAGGCTATATCAGTAGAGAGGCTATAACAGTAGAGAGGCTATATACGGTAGCGAGGCTATATACGGTAGCGAGGCTATATACGGTAGAGAGGCTATATACGGTAGCGAGGCTATATACAGTAGCGAGGCTATATACAGTAGCGAGGCTATATACAGTAGCGAGGCTATATACAGTAGCGAGGCTATATACAGTAGCGAGGCTATATACAGTAGAGGCTGTATACAGTAGAGAGGCTGTATACAGTAGTGAGGATGTGTACAGTAGTGAGGCTGTGTACAGTAGAGAGGCTATATACAGTAGAGAGGCTATATACAGTAGAGAGGCTATATACAGTAGAGGCTATATACAGTAGAGAGGCTATATACAGTAGAGAGGCTATATACAGTAGAGAGGCTATAACAGTAGAGAGGATGTGTACAGTAGAGAGGCTATATACAGTAGAGAGGCTATATACAGTAGCGAGGTTATATACAGAAGAGAGGCTATAACAGTAGTGAGGCTATAACAGTAGTGAGGCTATATACTGTAGCGAGGCTATGTACAGTAGCGAAGCTATGTACAGTAGCGAGGCTATATACAGTAGCGAGGCTATGTACAGGAGAGGCTATAACAGTAGTGAGGCTATAACAGTAGTGAGGCTATAACAGTAGTGAGGCTATATACAGTAGCGAGGCTATGTACAGTAGCGAGGCTATGTACAGTAGCGAGGCTATGTACAGTAGCGAGGCTATGTACAGTAGCGAGGCTATGTACAGTAGCGAGGCTATGTAGAGGCTATATACAGTAGAGAGGCTATATACAGTAGCGAGGCTATATACAGTAGTGAGGCTATAACAGAGAGGATACATACAGTAGCGAGGCTATATACAGTAGTGAGGCTATAACAGAGAGGATACATACAGTAGCGAGGCTATATACAGTAGTGAGGCTATAACAGAGAGGATACATACAGTAGCGAGGCTATATACAGTAGCGAGGCTATATACAGTAGCGAGGCTATATACAGTAGAGAGGCTATATACAGTAGTGAGGCTATATACAGTAGAGAGGCTATATACAGTAGAGGCTATATACAGGAGAGGCTATATACAGGAGAGGCTATATACAGTAGCGAGGCTATATACAGTAGCGAGGCTATATACAGTAGAGAGGATACATACAGTAGAGAGGCTATATACAGTAGAGAGGCTATATACAGTAGAGAGGCTATATACAGTAGAGAGGCTATATACAGTAGAGAGGCTATATCAGTAGAGAGGCTATAACAGTAGAGAGGCTATATACGGTAGCGAGGCTATATACGGTAGCGAGGCTATATACGGTAGAGAGGCTATATACGGTAGCGAGGCTATATACAGTAGCGAGGCTATATACAGTAGCGAGGCTATATACAGTAGCGAGGCTATATACAGTAGCGAGGCTATATACAGTAGCGAGGCTATATACAGTAGCGAGGCTACATACAGTAGCGAGGCTATATACAGTAGAGAGGCTATATACAGACACCGGTTAGTCAGGCTGATTGAGGTAGTATGTACATGTAGATATGGTTAAAGTGACTTTGTATATATGATGAACAGAGAGTAGCAGTAGCGTAAAGAGGGGTTAGCGGGTGGCGGAACACAATACAAATAGCCCGGTTAGCCAATGTGCGGGAGCACATATAGAATCCTATTCCCTATATAGTGCACTACTTTAGACCAGAGCCCTAATGAATCCTATCCCCTATATAGTGCACTACTTTAGACCAAAGCTCTGTGGGCCCTGGTCAAAGCAGTGCACTGAGTAGGGTGCTACTATATCAGTAGAGAGGCTATATACAGTAGAGAGGATGTGTACAGTAGAGAGGCTATATACAGTAGAGAGGCTATATACAGTAGAGAGGCTATATACAGTAGAGAGGCTATATACAGTAGAGAGGCTATATACAGTAGAGAGGCTATATACAGTAGAGAGGCTATAACAGTAGAGAGGATGTGTACAGTAGAGAGGATGTATACAGTAGTGAGGCTATATACAGTAGAGAGGCTATATACAGTAGCGAGGTTATATACAGAAGAGAGGCTATAACAGTAGTGAGGCTATAACAGTAGTGAGGCTATATACTGTAGCGAGGCTATATACAGTAGCGAAGCTATGTACAGTAGCGAGGCTATATACAGTAGCGAGGCTATGTACAGGAGAGGCTATAACAGTAGTGAGGCTATATACAGTAGCGAGGCTATATACAGTAGCGAGGCTATGTACAGTAGCGAGGCTATGTACAGTAGCGAGGCTATGTACAGTAGCGAGGCTATGTACAGTAGCGAGGCTATGTAGAGGCTATATACAGTAGAGAGGCTATATACAGTAGCGAGGCTATATACAGTAGTGAGGCTATAACAGAGAGGATACATACAGTAGCGAGGCTATATACAGTAGTGAGGCTATAACAGAGAGGATACATACAGTAGCGAGGCTATATACAGTAGTGAGGCTATAACAGAGAGGATACATACAGTAGCGAGGCTATATACAGTAGCGAGGCTATATACAGTAGCGAGGCTATATACAGTAGTGAGGCTATATACAGTAGTGAGGCTATATACAGTAGAGAGGCTATATACAGTAGAGAGGCTATATACAGGAGAGGCTATATACAGTAGCAAGGCTATATACAGTAGCGAGGCTATATACAGTAGCGAGGCTATATACAGTAGAGAGGATACATACAGTAGAGAGGCTATATACAGTAGAGAGGCTATATACAGTAGAGAGGCTATATCAGTAGAGGCTATAACAGTAGAGAGGCTATAACAGTAGAGAGGCTATATACAGTAGCGAGGCTATATACAGTAGCGAGGCTATATACGGTAGAGAGGCTATATACGGTAGCGAGGCTATATACAGTAGCGAGGCTATATACAGTAGCGAGGCTATATACAGTAGCGAGGCTATATACAGTAGCGAGGCTATATACAGTAGCGAGGCTATATACAGTAGCGAGGCTATATACAGTAGAGAGGCTGTATACAGTAGAGAGGCTGTATACAGTAGTGAGGATGTGTACAGTAGTGAGGCTGTGTACAGTAGAGAGGCTATATACAGTAGAGAGGCTATATACAGTAGAGAGGCTATATACAGTAGAGAGGCTATATACAGTAGTGAGGCTATATACAGTAGAGAGGTTATGACAGTAGTGAGGCTATATACTGTAGTGAGGCTATATACAGTAGAGAGGTTATGACAGTAGTGAGGCTATATACTGTAGCGAGGCTATATACAGTAGAGAGGCTATATACAGTAGCGAGGCTATAACAGTAGCGAGGCTATATACAGTAGCGAGGCTATATACAGTAGCGAGGCTATATACAGTAGCGAGGCTATATACAGTAGAGAGGCTATATACAGTAGAGAGGCTATATACAGTAGAGAGGCTATATACAGTAGAGAGGCTACATACAGGAGAGAGGCTACATACAGGAGAGAGGCTACATACAGGAGAGAGGCTACATACAGGAGAGAGGCTACATACAGTAGAGAGGCTATATACAGTAGAGAGGCTATATACAGTAGCGAGGCTACATACAGTAGAGAGGCTATATACAGTAGCGAGGCTATATACAGGAGAGAGGCTATATACAGACACCGGTTAGTCAGGCTGATTGAGGTAGTATGTACACGTAGGTATCGTTAAAGTGACTTTGTATATATGATGAACAGAGAGTAGCAGTAGCGTAAAGAGGGGTTAGCGGGTGGCGGGACACAATACAAATAGCCCGGTTAGCCAATGTGCGGGAGCACATATAGAACCCTATCCCCTATATAGTGCACTACTTTAGACCAGGGCCCTATAGAACCCTATCCCCTATATAGTGCACTACTTTAGACCAGAGCTCTATGTGGGCCCTGGTCAAAGCAGTGCACTGAGTAGGGTGCTACTATATCAGATGCTATCAAGAAACAATTAGCCTCTTGAGTTGCATCTTTCACACTCTGTTGATGAGTTCAGTATTGCTGAGGGCAGTTGAAAGCAGACAGAGGAGGATGAATGAGACGTGTGTTATTTTTCTAAGGTATGTTTTTTAAACAGACAGAAACACGTGTCATTGTACACCCAGACTTCAAATTATGGAAATGCTTCGCAAGTTGTTATTGAAATGGTCCACATTGACCTGTGTATACGTGATATACTTGAATATGCAAATACAACTTGTTATATAGTCTCAAGTAGCAAAAATCGAAGTCACAAATGTCATTACTGTATTGTAGGTATAGTGTATACGCCTAGTGTGCTCTCTCCTTGTCTGGCCCCTCTCTAGTGAGTGTAGCCTGTCCTCTCTCCTCTCTAGTGAGTACAGCCTGTCCTCTCTCCTCTCTAGTGAGTACAGCCTGTCCTCTCTCCTCTCTAGTGAGTACAGCCTGTCCTCTCTCCTCTCTAGTGAGTACAGCCTGTCCTCTCTCCTCTCTAGTGAGTACAGCCTGTCCTCTCTCCTCTCTAGTGAGTACAGCCTGTCCTCTCTCCTCTCTAGTGAGTACAGCCTGTCCTCTCTCCTCTCTAGTGAGTGTAGCCTGTCCTCTCTCCTCTCTAGTGAGTACAGCCTGTCCTCTCTCCTCTCTAGTGAGTGTAGCCTGTCCTCTCTCCTCTCTAGTGAGTACAGCCTGTCCTCTCTCCTCTCTAGTGAGTACAGCCTGTCCCCTCTCCTCTCTAGTGAGTACAGCCTGTCCTCTCTCCTCTCTAGTGAGTACAGCCTGTCCTCTCTCCTCTCTAGTGAGTACAGCCTGTCCTCTCTCCTCTCTAGTGAGTACAGCCTGTCCTCTCTCCTCTCTAGTGAGTACAGCCTGTCCTCTCTCCTCTCTAGTGAGTACAGCCTGTCCTCTCTCCTCTCTAGTGAGTACAGCCTGTCCTCTCTCCTCTCTAGTGAGTACAGCCTGTCCTCTCCTCTCTAGTGAGTACAGCCTGTCCTGTCTCCTCTCTAGTGAGTACAGCCTCTCCTCTCTAGTGAGTACAGCCTCTCCTCTCTAGTGAGTACAGCCTGTCCTCTCTCCTCTCTAGTGAGTACAGCCTGTCCTCTCTCCTCTCTAGTGAGTACAGCCTGTCCTCTCTCCTCTCTAGTGAGTACAGCCTGTCCTCTCTCCTCTCTAGTGAGTACAGCCTGTCCTCTCTCCTCTCTAGTGAGTACAGCCTGTCCTCTCTCCTCTCTAGTGAGTGTAGCCTGTCCTCTCTCCTCTCTAGTGAGTGTAGCCTGTCCTCTCTCCTCTCTAGTGAGTACAGCCTGTCCTCTCTCCTCTCTAGTGAGTACAGCCTGTCCTCTCTCCTCTCTAGTGAGTACAGCCTGTCCTCTCTCCTCTCTAGTGAGTACAGCCTGTCCTCTCTCCTCTCTAGTGAGTACAGCCTGTCCTCTCTCCTCTCTAGTGAGTACAGCCTGTCCTCTCTCCTCTCTAGTGAGTACAGCCTGTCCTCTCTCCTTTCTAGTGAGTACAGCCTGTCCTCTCTCCTCTCTAGTGACTACAGCCTGTCCTCTCTCCTCTCTAGTGACTACAGCCTGTCCTCTCTCCTCTCTAGTGAGTACAGCCTGTCCTCTCTCCTCTCTAGTGAGTACAGCCTGTCCTCTCTCCTCTCTAGTGAGTACAGCCTGTCCTCTCTCCTCTCTAGTGAGTACAGCCTGTCCTCTCTCCTCTCTAGTGAGTACAGCCTGTCCCCTCTCCTCTCTAGTGAGTACAGCCTGTCCCCTCTCCTCTCTAGTGAGTGTAGCCTGTCCTCTCTCCTCTCTAGTGAGTACAGCCTGTCCTCTCTCCTCTCTAGTGAGTACAGCCTGTCCTCTCTCCTCTCTAGTGAGTGTAGCCTGTCCTCTCTCCTCTCTAGTGAGTGTAGCCTGTCCTCTCTCCTCTCTAGTGAGTGTAGCCTGTCCCCTCTCCTCTCTAGTGAGTACAGCCTGTCCTCTCTCCTCTCTAGTGAGTACAGCCTGTCCTCTCTCCTCTCTAGTGAGTACAGCCTGTCCTCTCTCCTCTCTAGTGAGTGTAGCCTGTCCTCTCTCCTCTCTAGTGAGTACAGCCTGTCCTCTCTCCTCTCTAGTGAGTGTAGCCTGTCCTCTCTCCTCTCTAGTGAGTGTAGCCTGTCCTCTCTCCTCTCTAGTGAGTACAGCCTGTCCTCTCTCCTCTCTAGTGAGTACAGCCTGTCCTCTCTCCTCTCTAGTGAGTACAGCCTGTCCTCTCTCCTCTCTAGTGAGTACAGCCTGTCCTCTCTCCTCTCTAGTGAGTACAGCCTGTCCCCTCTCCTCTCTAGTGAGTACAGCCTGTCCTCTCTCCTCTCTAGTGAGTGTAGCCTGTCCTCTCTCCTCTCTAGTGAGTACAGCCTGTCCTCTCTCCTCTCTAGTGAGTGTAGCCTGTCCTCTCTCCTCTCTAGTGAGTGTAGCCTGTCCTCTCTCCTCTCTAGTGAGTACAGCCTGTCCTCTCTCCTCTCTAGTGAGTGTAGCCTGTCCTCTCTCCTCTCTAGTGAGTACAGCCTGTCCTCTCTCCTCTCTAGTGAGTACAGCCTGTCCTCTCTCCTCTCTAGTGAGTACAGCCTGTCCTCTCTCCTCTCTAGTGAGTACAGCCTGTCCTCTCTCCTCTCTAGTGAGTACAGCCTGTCCTCTCTCCTCTCTAGTGAGTACAGCCTCTCCTCTCTCCTCTCTAGTGAGTACAGCCTCTCCTCTCTAGTGAGTACAGCCTGTCCTCTCTCCTCTCTAGTGAGTGCACCCTGTCTGATATAATGTATGTGGTTGAGTATGTAGTACACAGTAAGAATATCTCATCCCTCTGTGTTCTTTCTGAGGTCTCGTGTTTCTCTGTCCTCTGTGGTCTTTCTGAGGTCTAGTGTCTCTCTGTCCTCTGTGGTCTTTCTGAGGTCTCGTATCTCTCTGTCCTCTGTGGTCCTTCTGAGGTCTAGTGTCTCTCTGTCCTCTGAGGTCTAGTGTCTCTCTGTCCTCTGTGGTCTAGTGTCTCTCTGTCCTCTGTGGTCTTTCTGAGGTCTCGTGTCTCTCTGTCCTCTGTGGTCTTTCTGAAGTCTCGTGTCTCTCTGTCCTCTGTGTTCTTGCTGAGGTCTCGTGTCTCTCTGTCCTCTGTGGTCTCGTGTCTCTCTGTCCTCTGTGGTCTTTCTGAGGTCTCGTGTCTCTCTATCCTCTGTGGTCTTTCTGAGGTCTCGTGTCTCTCTGTCCTCTGTGGTCTTTCTGTGGTCTAGTGTCTCTCTGTCCTCTTAGGTCTAGTGTCTCTCTGTCCTCTGTGGTCTTGCTGAGGTATAGTGTCTCTCTGTCTTCTGTGTTCTTTCTGAGGCCTAGTGTAGTTAAAGGATGAGCCCTCTACTCCTCTAAAGGCAAACCAGACAGCGTGCATCTCAAATCACACCCTATAGCCTAAAGTGCACTACCTGGACCCTGGTCAAAAGTAGTGGACTACATAGGGAAAGAGTGCACTTTGGGACACACACTGTGCCTTTTGAAGAGGCTAGCTCATCAGCACATTTCACCCTCGGAAGCCCAAGAGCTGTCGGCCCGGGAATTGGATTCACGGGGAGAAGAATTAAAGTTGTATAAAGTGGTTTCCTAGGGCAGGAGACTGGTCTCTCTATGAGTATGAGTTCTGACTGTAGATTAAAACAGTACTCTGAGATCACAGCTAGTCTGTTCCTCTGTACACTGTATCACTCTGAGATCACAGCTAGTCTGCTCCTCTGTACACTGTATCACTCTGAGATCACAGCTAGTCTGTTCCTCTGTACACTGTATCACTCTGAGATCACAGCTAGTCTGTTCCTCTGTACACTGTATCACTCTGAGATCACAGCTAGTCTGCTCCTCTGTACACTGTATCACTGAGATCACAGCTAGTCTGCTCCTCTGTACACTGTATCACTCTGAGATCACAGCTAGTCTGCTCCTCTGTACACTGTATCACTCTGAGACTGTGTAGGGTGAGCCCGTTTTTTCTTCCAGACATCGACTGTCTTTTTCAAAACAATGACTTTTCTTTTTCAAGACATCGACTATCTTTTCCAGACATTGACTGTCTTTTCCAGACATTGACTGTCTTTTCCAGACATTGACTGTCTTTTCCAGACATTGACTGTCTTTTCCAGACATTGACTGTCTATCCCAGACATTGACTGTCTATTCCCGACATCGACTGTCTATTCCCGACATCGACTGTCTATTCCCGACATCGACTGTCTATTCCCGACATTGACTGTCTATTCCCGACATTGACTGTCTATTCCCGTCATTGACTGTCTATTCCCGACATTGACTGTCTATTCCCGACATTGACTGTCTATTCCCGACATTGACTGTCTATTCCCGACATTGACTGTCTTTTCCAGACATTGACTGTCTTTTCCAGACATTGACTGTCTTTTTCCAGACATTGACTGTCTTTTCCAGACATCGACTGTCTTTTCCAGACATCGACTGTCTTTTCCAGACATCGGCTGTCTTTTCCAGACATGGGCTGTCTATTCCCGACATGGACTGTCTATTCCCGACATGGACTGTCTATTCCCGACATGGACTGTCTATTCCCGACATGGACTGTCTATTCCCAACATGGACTGTCTATTCCCGACATGGACTGTCTATTCCCGACATGGACTGTCTATTCCCGACATGGACTGTCTATTCCAGACATGGACTGTCTTTCCCCGACTGACTGTCTTTCCCCGACACCGACTGTCTTTCCCCGACACCGACTGTCTTTCCCCGACATCGACTGTCTTTCCCCGACATCGACTGTCTTTCCCCGACATTGACTGTCTTTCCCCGACATTGACTGTATTTTCCCGACATTGACTGTATTTTCCCGACATTGACTGTCTTTCCCCGACACCGACTGTCTTTCCCCGACACCGACTGTCTTTCCCCGACACCGACTGTCTTTCCCCGACATCGACTGTCTTTCCCCGACATCGACTGTCTTTCCCCGACATCGACTGTCTTTCCCCGACATTGACTGTATTTTCCCGACATTGACTGTCTTTTCCAGACATTGACTGTCTTTCCCAGACATTGACCGTCTATTTCCAGACATTGACTGTCTTTTTCAAGACATCGACTATCTTTTCCAGACATCGACTGTCTTTCCCCGACATCGACTGTCTTTCCCCGACATCGACTGTCTTTCCCCGACATTGACTGTCTTTTCCAGACATTGACTGTCTATTCCCGACATTGACTGTCTATTCCCGACATTGACTGTCTATTCCCGACATTGACTGTCTATTCCCGACATTGACTGTCTATTCCCGACATTGACTGTCTATTCCCGACATTGACTGTCTATTCCAGACATCGACTGTCTTTTCCAGACATTGACTGTCTTTTCCCAGACATTGACTGTCTTTTCCAGACATCGGCTGTCTTTTCCAGACATCGGCTGTCTATTCCCGACATTGACTGTCTATTCCCGACATTGACTGTCTATTCCCGACATTGACTGTCTATTCCCGACTGACTGTCTATTCCCGACATTGACTGTCTATTCCAGACATGGACTGTCTATTCCAGACATGGACTGTCTATTCCAGACATGGACTGTCTTTCCCCGGCATTGACTGTCTTTCCCCGGCATTGACTGTCTTTCCCCGGCATTGACCGTCTTTCCCCGGCATCGACTGTCTTTCCCCGACATCGACTGTCTTTTCCAGACATTGACTGTCTTTTCCAGACATTGACTGTCTTTCCCAGACATTGACTGTCTTTCCCAGACATTGACTGTCTTTTCCAGACATTGACTGTCTATTTCCTGGCATCGACTGTCTATTTCCTGACATTGACTGTCTTTTTCCAGACATTGACCGTCTATATCCAGACATTGACCGTCTATATCCAGACATCGACTGTCTTTCCCCGACATCGACTGTCTATTTCCCGACATTGACTGTCTATTTCCCGACATTGACTGTATTTCCCGACATTGACTGTCTATTTCCCGACATTGACTGTCTATTTCCCGACATTGACTGTCTATTTCCCGACATTGACTGTCTTTTCCCAGACATTGCCTGTCTATTTCCAGACATCGACTGTCTTTTCCCGACATCGACTGTCTTTTCCCGACATCGACTGTCTTTTCCAGACATCGACTGTCTTTTCCAGACATTGACCGTCTATATCCAGACATCGACTGTCTTTTCCAGACATCGACTGTCTATTTCCCGACATCGACTGTCTATTTCCCGACATCGACTGTCTTTTCCAGACATCGCCTGTCTTTTCCAGACATCGACTGTCTATTTCCTGACATCGACTGTCTATTTCCCGACATCGACTGTCTTTCCCCGACATTTACTGTCTATTTCCTGACATTGACCGTCTATATCCAGACATCGACTGTCTTTTCCAGACATCGACTGTCTATTTCCCGACATCGACTGTCTATTTCCCGACATCGACTGTCTTTTCCAGACATCGCCTGTCTTTTCCAGACATCGACTGTCTATTTCCTGACATCGACTGTCTATTTCCCGACATCGACTGTCTTTCCCCGACATTTACTGTCTATTTCCTGACATTGACCGTCTATATCCAGACATCGACTGTCTTTTTCCAGACATTGACCGTCTATATCCAGACATCGACTGTCTTTCCCCGACATCGACTGTCTATTTCCCGACATCGACTGTCTATTTCCCGACATTGACTGTCTATTTCCCGACATTGACTGTCTATTTCCCGACATTGACTGTCTATTTCCCGACATTGACTGTCTTTTCCCAGACATTAACTGTCTATTTCCAGACATCGACTGTCTTTTCCCGACATCGACTGTCTTTTCCAGACATCGACTGTCTATTTCCCGACATCGACTGTCTTTTCCAGACATCGACTGTCTTTTCCAGACATCGACTGTCTATTTCCTGACATCGACTGTCTATTTCCCGACATCGACTGTCTTTCCCCGACATTTACTGTCTATTTCCTGACATTGACCGTCTATATCCAGACATCGACTGTCTTTTCCAGACATTTACTGTCTATTTCCTGACATTGACCGTCTATATCCAGACATCGACTGTCTTTTCCAGACATCGACTGTCTATTTCCAGACATTGACCGTCTTTTCCCAGACATTGACTGTCTATTTCCTGACATTGACCGTCTATATCCAGACATCGACTGTCTTTTCCAGACATCGACTGTCTATTTCTAGACATTGACCGTCTTTTCCCAGACATTGACTGTCTATTTCCCGACATCGACTGTCTTTCCCCGACATTTACTGTCTATTTCCGGACATTGACCGTCAATTTCCCGACATTGACCGTCTATTTCCCGACATTGACTGTCTATTTCCAGACATTGACCGTCTATTTCCGGACATTGACCGTCTATTTCCCGACATTGACTGTCTATTTCCCGACATTGACTGTCTATTTCCAGACATTGACTGTCTATTTCCAGACATTGACTGTCTATTTCCGGACATTGACTGTCTTTTCCAGACTTTGATTGTCTATTTCCAGACCTTGACTGTCATAGGTTCCTCCACATACTCTAGTTTTGTTTGCTTCGCCGTCATGTTTGTTCATGCCTCTTTGTAACAGGACTCACTCACACTCCAATCTAACCACGTCTGAGTCGCGGTGCCTCTCATGTGTACTCGTCTCTGTCTATGCTTCACCACACACAGTTGCTCGGTTACCATTACGTAGATTCAATCCGGACCGCGGGAGATCCGCGTCATAGCGCAATTTACATTTCTAAGGTAATTTCCGATTGATCTGACTTATGCAACGTTTACCGTGAGTGCGGTCTCTACGAACAAGGAAACATTGCCTTTTAAAAAGGTGCATAGATGGAAAAAGGGGTGATCATATTGAATCCGTGGGCCAGTCGCTTGGAGAACTCACAGTTGTGTCTGACAGTGTCTGTGTGTCTCCTGCAGGAGTCTGAGTGGACACTGTGGATCTCCACGCGTACGAAGGGGTCCAGGGCCTTGCCGCTCCGCGGGACAGGCAGGTTGGAGCCACTGATAACCTTCACACAAGAGACAGAGATCGAGACAGGGACAGAGGGACAGAGACAGAGGGACAGAGACAGAGGGACAGAGACAGAGGGACAGAGACAGAGGGACAGAGACAGGGGGACAGAGACAGAGGGACAGAGGGACAGGAGCTGTTAGTGTTTTTCCCTCTGAGCACCTGACATTATTGCTGTCTCTGTGACCCCAGAGACGGTTGAACCCAGCATGCCATGGTGTAAGACAGACAGGTGGTAGACAGACAGACAGACAGACAGACAGTTGGTAGACAGGTGGTAGACAGACAGACAGTTGGTAGACAGACAGACAGTTGGTAGACAGGTGGTAGACAGACAGACAGACAGTTGGTAGACAGGTGGTAGACAGACAGACAGTTGGTAGACAGTTGGTAGACAGGTGGTAGACAGACAGACAGACAGTTGGTAGACAGGTGGTAGACAGACAGACAGTTGGTAGACAGGTGGTAGACAGACAGACAGTTGGTAGACAGGTGGTAGACAGACAGACAGACATGTGGTAGACAGACAGACAGACATGTGGTAGACAGACAGACATGTGGTAGACAGACAGACAGACAGAGACAGACAGACATGTGGTAGACAGACAGACAGAGACAGACAGTTGGTAGACAGGTGGTAGACAGACAGACAGACATGTGGTAGACAGACAGACATGTGGTAGACAGACAGACAGACAGACAGACATGTGGTAGACAGACAGACAGACAGACAGACAGACAGACAGACAGACAGACAGGTGGTAGACAGACAGACAGACAGACAGGTGGTAGACAGACAGACATTGGAATTTCAGTTTCCTTCCTGAATTCCAAATTCAATTTTTTTTCTCATTGCTTTTCAATGAGGATGTAAATGTTCCAATCGGATGGGGCGTGTGTTCTTCTGCCTGCCTCGGGGTCTGGGGCCAGGGATACATCAGCACTAGGAGTGGGTATGGGGGAGAGAACCGAGGGAGGAGGGAAGTAGAAGTTTAATTACACCAGTCTGGCAGGCTTATCTGTAGTCCGCTCTCTCCACCTTCTCTCGTCCCTATGCCCAACCCTGATCAAAGACAAACCTGCGTGCAGTTATCTGGATATGCCTGCCTGGCACCGATGGATCCGCCTCACTCAGGAAATGGGAAGTCAATGACCCCCCCCCCAACTGCCTCATGGCCTCATGGTGATGCCATAGGTATTGTGAGGTTTGATCATCAGTCCGGTAATTACCAGGCTAGTGGAACATGTGTGGGACTGTACATCAGTTAAATCACTGTGTGATGGACTGACCCATGACTCATTGATTTAGGGTAAAGTGGAACTATGCATGACTATGGGTTTATTGGGGGGTGGGGGGGGGGTAATTATACAGAATCCCAAAACTCACTCAGATTGGGTCAGTAAAGTCCATTCTCCTGCTCAAGGAAACCGATTGTTAAGAAATAGATTGGTAAAAACAGTATGAAAAAAAATAGATCCATAAGAGTTGAAAAGTAAGCAAGGTTTTTTTTTCTTACCTCTTCTAGTTGAATTATTCAACACAGCAGCATCCCTATTTATAAGTGAACATATTCTATTTATAAATCTGATTCCACTGGACTTGAAAGCAGGAGGCTTTCTAGAAGGCTTTCCCCTGGAGTGGAGTGACAGACCAGAAGGATGATATTGTTGATACATAAAGGTGCTTTTGTTTCCTCTGATTAGAGATGACATGTATTTTTCATGCGCAGGGGGAATCTAATTTAGTCTACTGAAGCAATAAGGCCCGAAGGGGGTGTGGCGTATGGATAATATAGCACGGTTAAAGGCTGTTCTTACACACAACGCAATGCAGAGTGCCTGGATACAGCATATACATATACAATTAGCTGTGTATAATACCACAAACCCCAGAGGTGCCTTATTGCTATTAGAAACTGGTTACCAACGTAATTAGAGCAGTAAACAGGTCATTCTACGTCATACCCATGGGATATTGTCTGCTATAAACTGGGTGGTTCGAGCCCTGAATGCTGATTGGCTGACAGCCGTGGTACATCAGACTGTATACCTCAGGTATGACAAAACGTTTATTTTTGCTGTTCTAATTACGTTGGTAACCAGTTTATAATTGCAATAAGGCACGGGGGGGTCTGTGATATATTGGCAATATACCAGAGCTAAGGGCTGTTTCCAGGCACTGCATTGCGTTGTGCCTAAGAACAGCCTTTAGCAGTGGTATATTGGCCATATACCACACGTGCCTTATTGCTTAAATATACCACAGCTTTCAGCCAATCAACATCCAGGACGCAAACTACCGAGTTTATAAATATGCATATTGCCCCTTAGACCTCTACACATAAACTGGGAATTAAAATACTTTGAGAATTCAAAACAAAATGCATTCCACTGCGCTTGACCTTTGAGTGTATTTGGAATGGAACAGTGTCTTCTGAATAAAACCCACAAGCATCTCTCTTTCTCGTGCGCTAGAGCAGCTTGTTTACATATCGATTTGCCCAGAGAGTTTTCATCTATACTTTTCGTGGCTGTTTATTTACCACCACAGACAGATGCTGGCACTAAGACCGCACTCAGTCAGCTGTGTAAGGAAATAAGCAAACAGGAAACCACTCACCCAGAGGCGGCGCTCCTAATGGCCGGAGACTTTAATGCAGGGAACTTAAATCAGTTCTACCTAATTTCTATCAACATGTTAAATGTGCAACCAGAGGGAAAAAAATTCTAGATCAACTGTACTCCACACACAGAGACGTGTACAAAGCTCTCCCTCGCCCTCCATTTGGTAAAACCGACCACAACTCTATCCTCCTGATTCCTGCTTACAAGCTAAAATTAAAGCAGGAAGCACCAGTGACTCAGTCTATAAAAAGTGGTCAGATGAAGCTGATGCTAAACTACAGGACTGTTTTACTATCACAGACTGGAACATATTCCGGGATTCTTCTGATGGCATTGAGGAGGACACCACATCAGTCGCTGGCTTTATCAACAAGTGCATCGAAGACGTCATCCCCACAGTGACTGTACGTACATACCCCAACCAGAAGCCATTGATTACAGGCAACATTCGCACTGAGCTAAAGTGTAGAGCTGCCGCTTTCAAGGTAGCTTATAAGAAATCCTGCTATGCCCTGCGACGAACCATCAAACAGGCAAGGCATCAATACAGGGCAAAGATTGAATCATACTACACCGGCTCCGACACTCGTCTTATGTGGCAGGGCTTGCAAACTATTACAGACTACAAAGGGAAGCACAGCCGCGAGCTGCCCAGTGACACGAGACTACCAGACGAGCTAAATCACTTCTTTGCTCGCTTCGAGGCAAGCAACACTGAGGCATGCATGAGAACATCAGCTGTTCTGGAGGACTGTGTGATCACGCTCTCCGTAGCCGACATGAGTAAGACCTTTAAACAGGTCAACATACACAAGGCTGTTGGGCCAGACAGATTACTAGGACGTGTGCTCCAGGCATGTGCTGACCAACTGACAGGTGTCTTCACTGACATTTTCGACCTGTCCCTGACCGAGTCTGTAATACCAACATATTTCAAGCAGACCACCATAGTCCCTGTGCCCAAGAACACAAAGAAAACCTGTCTAAATGCCTACAGACCCATAGCACTCACGTCTGTAGCCATGAAGTGCTTTAAAAAGCTGGTAATGGCTCACATCAACACCATTATCCCAGAAACCCTAGACCCACTCCAATTTGCATACCGCCCAAACAGATCCACAGATGAAGCAATCTCTATTGCACTCCACACTGCCCTTTCCTACCTGGACAAAAGGAACACCTAAGTGAGAATGCTATTCATTGACTACATCTCAGCGTTCAACACCATAGTACCCTCAAAGCTCATCACTAAGCTAAGGATCCTGGGACTAAACACCTCCCTCTGCAACTGGATCCTGGACTTCCTGACAGGCCGCCCCCAGGTGGTGAGGGTAGGTAACAACACATCTGCCACTCTGATCCTCAACACTGGAACCCCCCAGGGGTGCGTGCTCAGTCCCCTCCTGTACTCTCTGTTCACCCACGACTGCATGGCCAGGCACGACTTAAACACCATTATTAAGTTTGCAGACAACACAACAGTGGTAGGCCTGATCACCGACAACGACGAGGCAGCCTATAGGGAGGAGGTCAGAGACCTGGAAGGGTGGTGCCAGAATAACAACCTCTCCCTCAACTTAACCAAGACTAAGGAGATGATTGTGGACTACAGGAAAAGGAGGACCGAGCACGCCCCCATTCTCATTGACGGGGCTGTAGTGGAGCAGGTTGAGAGCTTCAAGTTCCTTGGTGTCCACATCACCAACAAACTAGGTAAGGTCCAAGCACACCAAGACAGTCGTGAAGAGGGCACAACAAAGCCTATTCCCCCTCAGGAAACTAAAAAGATTTGGCATGGGTCTTCAGATCCTCAAAAGGTTCTACAGCTGCAACATCGAGAGCATCCTGACTGGTTGCATCACTGCCTGGTACGGCAATTGCTCGGCCTCCGAACCGCAAGGCACTACAGAGGGTAGTGCGTACAGCCCAGTACATCACTGGGGTTAAGCTGCCTGCCATCCAGGACCTCTACACCAGGCGGTGTCAGAGGAAGGCCCTAAAAATTGTCAAAGACCCCAGCCACCCCAGTCATAGACTGTTCTCCCTACTACCGCATGGCAAGCGGTACCGGAGTGCCAAGTCTAGGACCCCCCCCCCCAACCCCTATTTTACGCTGCTACTCTGTTTGTCATAAATGCATAGTCGTACATTCATGTACATACCACCTCAATTGGCCTGACCAACCAGTGCTCCCGCAAATTGGCTAATCGGGCTATTTGCATTGTGTCCCGCCAACCCCTCTTTTACGCTACTGCTACTCTCTGTTCATCATATATGCATAGACACTTTAACCACATCTACATGTACATACTACCTCAATCAGCCTGACTAACCGGTGTCTGTATATAACCTCACTACAGTATATAGCCTCGCTACTGTATGTAGCCTCTCTACTGTATGTAGCCTCTCTACTGTATATAGCCTCTCTACTGTATGTATCCTCTCTACTGCATATAGCCTCTCTACTGTATGTAGCCTCTCTACTGTATATAGCCTCTCTACTGTATATAGCCTCTCTACTGTATGTAGCCTCTCTACTGTTATAGCCTCGCTACTGTATATAGCCTCGCTACTGTATGTAGCCTCTCTACTGTATGTAGCCTCTACTGTATATAGCCTCTCTACTGTATATAGCCTCGCTACTGTATATAGCCTCACTACTGTATACAGCCTCTACTGTATATAGCCTCTCTACTGTATATAGCCTCTCTACTGTATGTAGCCTCTCTACTGTATATAGCCTCTCTACTGTATGTAGCCTCTCTACTGTTATAGCCTCGCTACTGTATATAGCCTCGCTACTGTATGTAGCCTCTCTACTGTATGTAGCCTCTCTACTGTATATAGCCTCTCTACTGTATATAGCCTCGCTACTGTATATAGCCTCTCTACTGTATATAGCCTCTACTGTATATAGCCTCTCTACTGTATATAGCCTCTCTACTGTATGTAGCCTCTCTACTGTATATAGCCTCTCTACTGTATGTAGCCTCTCTACTGTTATAGCCTCGCTACTGTATATAGCCTCGCTACTGTATGTAGCCTCTCTACTGTATGTAGCCTCTCTACTGTATATAGCCTCTCTACTGTATATAGCCTCTCTACTGTTATAGCCTCGCTACTGTATATAGCCTCTCTACTGTATATAGCCTCTACAGTATATAGCCTCGCTACAGTATATAGCCTCTACAGTATATAGCCTCGCTACAGTATATAGCCTCGCTACTGTATATAGCCTCTCTCCTGTATATAGCCTCTCTACTGTATATAGCATCTCTCCTGTATATAGCCTCTCTACTGTATATAGCATCTCTACTGTATATAGCCTCTCTACTGTTATAGCCTCTACTGTATATAGCCTCTCTACTGTATATAGCCTCGCTACTGTATATAGCCTCTCTCCTGTATATAGCCTCTCTACTGTATATAGCATCTCTCCTGTATATAGCCTCTCTACTGTATATAGCCTCTCTCCTGTATATAGCCTCTCTACTGTATATAGCCTCTCTACTGTATATAGCCTCTCTACTGTATATAGCCTCTCTACTGTATATAGCCTCTCTACTGTATATAGCCTGTCTTTTTACTGTTGTTTGTATTTCTTTACTTACCTATTGTTCACCTAATACCTTTTTTGCACTATTGGTTAGAGCCTGTAAGTAAACATTTCACTGTAAGGTCTACTACACCTGTTGTATTCGGCGCACGTGACAAATAAACTTTGATTTGATTTGTATTTGGAATGCATTCCACTGCGCTTGACCTTTGAGTGTATTTAGAATGGTACAGTGTCTTCTGAATAAAACCTACAAGCATCTCTCTTTCTCGTGCGCTAGAGCAGCTTGTTTAAATATTCAGTACAAAAAGGACAACGTTTAATTGGAGTCTGTGGAGTATTCTCCTTGAGTGTGCTAATGTAGACCGGGCGGCCAGAGCGTGATGACTAACAAACTGAAACTGGTCTTTGACTTCGCAGAGATAATGTGTTTTAGTCTATCTATGTTGCTGTGGAAGTGGATGTTGTAACGTAACACCAAAAAGTTAGAGGTACAATAGCAGTAAGTTAGAGGTACAATAGCAGTAAGTTAGAGGTACAATAGCAGTAAGTTAGAGGTACAGAAGCAGTAAGTTAGAGGTACAGAAGCAGTAAGTTAGAGGTACAGAAGCAGTAAGTTAGAGAAGCAGTAAGTTAGAGAAGCAGTAAGTTAGAGAAGCAGTAAGGTAGAGGTAAAGGCAGAGATAAATGTTCCAGATAGGATGGACACCCCTCCCCCCACATTCACCCCCTCCCACAAAACACCCCCTCCCCTCCCCACACACCTCCTCCCACACAACACCCCCTCCCACACAACACCTCCTCCCCCCACATTCACCCCCCCCCCCCCCCCCACACAACACCCCCTCCCCCCACATTCACCCCCTCCCCTCCCCACACACCCCCTCCCCCCACAACACCCCCTCCCCCCACAACACCCCCTCCCCACTCACACCCCCACATCATTGCATCACTCAGTTCTAGTACCTTCAGCAGTAGGTGTGCTGGCTTCAGGTTGTGACGGTAACTGTTCGGATTAAAGCCCCACTGATTGACTCTGAGGAAGAGGGGTTTGAGGACGTAACCACAGCCACCGTTGTCCTGGAAACGCCCGTTGTTCAGGTCCATGGGCAGGCCCAACGACTGGAAGTTCAAAGCCACTGTAAGAAGAGTCCAGATGACAGAATGTCAGCATTGCCACACGGGCACAGACAAGACCAGACAGATTACATTCTCCAGCTCTCCGTCAACCTAGATTAGACTGGGATTGGACTACAAAAACAAAAAATTTAAACATTCAATGTATTTCCTTACAGTTCAACATTACCAAGCACAGCCAGGGGTCTTTGAATAGAATTTGATTTGTTTATTGATGTCAAATATAATGACAAAGGGGTTTCATCTCCTTCTGCCTTCAAGCAATTAAAATGATGTTGTCATAATCTCAGTTTTACCAAAGAAACAAAGATGTCATGAAAGGAATATGAACTGAAGGTCTGTGCCAGAAAAACATTTTATTTTTTTAATGTTTTTTGACTATTCTCAAATTAAACGTCAAGTTTATTTTCCATAATGAATGAATTGAAGATCGCATTCACCCAAGCTCTCACATTTAAACACGGCAAGAAATAACGATCACACCAAAAGCGGTCCAAAGACCATTAGCATTCTAATTGGCATTTCAAGAAGTTCTGGGTGTGAACAGGAAGCTCATTCAAAAAAACGTTTTCTGTCCACCTACCCAGCTGTGAGCCCACATTCCAGAACCCCTGAGGGTTGTAGTTGGAGGACATGGTTCTAGATCCTGCCGGGTAGATCCTGGTGATAAACACCATGTTGTGCTGGATGAAATCTGGAGCTGAGGGATGAGAGAATGTGTGGTTGTTGTACGTTTCTCTGGATACGATGGACTGCTATGTGAACTAAAATGACACGAGGAGACTAGAAAGACGAGGAAAGTACACGGTAACTCCATTAGCATCACATCAACTAGAAGTTACGGTCATCATGTGACCTCCTTATCAGATTCGGTGAAGACGAAGGATAAGCGTTTGTCACAAACGGCTGATTTAAATTGGTACTACTCGTTCGGGGACAGGGTGTCCTTGCAGCATTATACGTAGGCTTTGTCACATCAAGGAGCCATTAGAGTAACAAGAGGCTGATAATGGCTGTTAAGTGAAATCCATCATAACTCATCTCTCAATGCGTCATTCCCCTCCACTCTATCTCCACGCCGTAGCACAATGACCTGTTTACTGATTGTGCTTTGAAATCGAATCTCAACAATCTCTTTTCATTCAAATCTCAACAGTCTCTTTTCATTCCAATCTCAACAGTCTCTTTTCATTCAAATCTCAACAGTCTCTTTTCGTTCAAATCTCAACAGTCTCTTTTCATTCCAATCTCAACAGTCTCTTTTCATTCGAATCTCAACAGTCTCTTTTCATTCCAATCTCAACAGTCTCTTTTCATTCAAATCTCAACAGTCTCTTTTCATTCAAATCTCAACAGTCTCTTTTCATTCAAATCTCAACAGTCTCTTTTCATTCCAATCTCAACAGTCTCTTTTCATTCAAATCTCAACAGTCTCTTTTCATTCAAATCTCAACAGTCTCTTTTCATTCAAATCTCAACAGTCTCTTTTCATTCAAATCTCAACAGTCTTTTTTCCTTTTCACTAGCAGTATGAATATGAGACACTCAACTCCTGCTTTTACTGCTGCCTGTGTTCAACATTTCATACATTGCTAGATATCCCCCCCCCCCCCAATGTGCAGTTTGAAACACTAATTTGGTAAGTCTTCCAAGGTACAAAACCTGAGGTCTTGACCAGCTTGTGAGCCTTCTTCTCCCCCAGAGAGCTATTCTCATAGTACTGCTGGTGTTCTCTGGCATGGCTGAAGCTGTGGAACTTCACCGACTTGGTGTAGACCACCAGGTTAGATAGAGACTCAGCAACTACTGCTGCCTTCTTCCTCTTCGGGGGGGGGGGGAGGAAGAGACAGAGAGAGAAAGAGAGAGAGGTTAAGGTTGTGGCTAGGGTTAGGGTTGAGCTGGGGAGTGGAAATTAAGCTCTAGGGTTAGAGTTAGGATTAAGGTTAGGGCGGGACAATCTCTGCATATGTCTAACCTCACTGACCGTGCTTTAGTGCTAGTGTTTATAGGGAGCTGTACAGGAACAGTTTCTCTGTGTCCTCTAATCTAGTATACCAGTGTACAATACCTGATATCATACCTCATTAAGAACCCTGACTTACTTTTTTCCCTGACCGTTTCAATTTGGAACGGTGCTTTGTTTTGAGATTAGGCTCCTCTTCCTCATCCTCATCGTCATCCTCTTCCTCACTGTCCTCCCCCTCTGAGTCTCTCTCTCTCCTGTCCTCTGAGTCTCTCTCTCTCCTGTCCTCTGAGTCTCTCTCCCTCCTGTCCTCTGTCTCTGGCTCACTCTGAGGACTGAGCTTTTTGTTCTTAATCAGGATTTTATATTTCAGCTCCTGTCAACCCAGAGACATAATCCACATATCTGGTCTGTCTCAGCGGGAAACAGACAGTCAAGAAAACGTTTTAACAAAGAAAATGTTTAAGTTTCCACGCCCATGGCCTTATCGTGGCTTTCTTTAGCTGACAATGAATTAATGGACTTGTTTTCTACCGATTGTAAATAGTAAACACCATATTAAGGTGTGGGACATTCATTGTATGACAAGAAAAAACAAGCAGATCTATTTCACTTTAGCAGATAGGCATAATCTGGCCATCCACAATTCACCTAAAGCTGGAAACTCATATCTCCCTCACTAATTTTAAGCATCAGCTGTCAGAGCAGCTAACCGATCATTGCATCTGTACACAGCCCATCTGTAAATAGCCCACCCAACTACCTCATCCCCATATTGTTATTTATTTTTTTGCTCCTTTGCACCCCAGTATCTCCTCTTGCACATTCATCTTATGCGCATATATCACTCCAGTGTTTAATTGCTAAATTGTCATTATTTCGCCACTATGACCTATTTATTGCCTTACCTCCCTAATCTTACTACACTTCAACACACTGTATATAGACTTTTCTATTGTGTTATTGACTGTATGTTTGTTTATCCCATGTGTAACTCTGTGTTGTTGTATGTGTCGAACTGCTTTGCTTTGTCTTGGCCAGGTCGCAGTTGTAAATGAGAACTTGTTCTCAACTGGCCTAACTGGTTAAATAAATGTTAAATAAATAAATAAATAAACCTGTAGGAACATAAACCATTTTTCTGATAATAAATTCTGCCAATGGATTAAGAGCTAGTGCTCCTGCAGCTAGAAGTGTCTATTTGACTGTTTACATTCTGTAATATTTACTTGTTTCTTTCTTTTTTCTTCATTACCCACCTTAACATCAGGTCTACTAACTAAACTATGAAGGTCTGAAAATGGTTCCTTATTATTTGTATTTCTTTTTTATTATTTTGGTGGGGGAAGTAAGGAGGGGGGAACCGGAGAGGGAGGGCTGGGGGCTAGGGAGGGGGGAACCAGAGAAGGAGCCCAGGACCTCCACATCCTTCACCTCCTTCACCTGTGGGATCATCTGAGACCAGCCACCCGGACAGGTGAGGAAACTGTGGGTTTCCACAACCGTAGAATTTCTACACAAACTGTCAGATACCGTCTCAGGGAAGCTCATCTGCGTGCTCGTCATCCTCACCAAGGTCTTGAACTGACTGCAGTTTTTTGAACCACACCCCTACTTTTTTTTAAAGATATCTGTGACCAACATACGCATATCTGTATTCCCAGTCATGTGACATCCATGCATTAGGGATTTATTTAAATTTATTTAAATTTGAATTTATTTAAATTGCAACTCAGTAAAATCTTTGAAAATGTTGCGAATATATCCCCATAAAAATCTGTGAGTTTGCTAGAGATATCTGTTTTTTGACAATGAGACATCCCAAAGTCGTATGTAGCGTCTGAACCATTTGGCCTACAAAACTATTATTACCCCTTTTATGGAAAGACGAGACTCTCACGAACACGATGTGTTCCGTTTTCTGGGGGGAGGGTTTGGGGGTGCAGGTAGAGATGTGTTTCTGGGGGGAGGGTTTGGGGGGGGCAGTTAGAGATGTGTTTCTGGGGGGAGGGTGTGGGTGTGGGGCAGGTAGAGATGTGTTTCTGGGGGGAGGGTGTGGGGGGGGGGCAGGTAGAGATGTGTTTCTGGGGGGGCAGGTAGTGATGTGTTTCTGGGGGGAGGGTGTGGGGGGGCAGGTACAGATGTGTTTCTGGGGGGAGGGTGTGGGGGGGCAGGTACAGATGTGTTTCTGGGGGGAGGGTGTGGGGGGCAGGTAGTGATGTGTTTCTGGGGGAGGGCGTGGGGGGGCAGGTAGAGATGTGTTTCTGGGGTGAGGGTGTGGGGGGGGCAGGTAGTGATGTGTTTCTGGGGGGAGGGTGTGGGGGGGCGGGGGCAGGTAGTGATGTGTTTCTGGGGGGAGGGTGTGGGGGGGGGCAGGTAGTGATGTGTTTCTGGGGGGAGGATGTTGGGGGGGCAGGTAGAGATGTGTTTATGGGTGGGGGGGCAGGTAGTGATGTGTTTCTGGGGGGAGGATGTGGGGGGGGCAGGTAGAGATGTGTTTCTGGGGGGAGGGTGTGGGGGGGGGGGCAGGTAGTGATGTGTTTCTGGGGGGAGGGTGTGGGGGGGGCAGGTAGTGATGTGTCTCTGGGGGGAGGGTGTGGGGGGGGGCAAGTAGTGATGTGTTTCTGGTGGGAGGGTGTGGGGGGGGCAGGTAGAGATGTGTTTCTGGGGGGAGGGTGTGGGGGGGGGCAGGTAGTGATGTGTTTCTGGGGGGAGGGTGTGGGGGGCAGGTAGTGATGTGTTTCTGGGGGAGGGTGTGGGGGGGCAGGTAGAGATGTGTTTCTGGGGTGAGGGTGTGGGGGGGCAGGTAGAGATGTGTTTCTGGGGGGAGGGTGTGGGGGGGCGGGGGCAGGTAGTGATGTGTTTCTGGGGGGAGGGTGTGGGGGGGGGCAGGTAGTGATGTGTTTCTGGGGGGAGGATGTTGGGGGGGCAGGTAGAGATGTGTTTATGGGTGGGGGGGCAGGTAGTGATGTGTTTCTGGGGGGAGGATGTGGGGGGGGCAGGTAGAGATGTGTTTCTGGGGGGAGGGTGTGGGGGGGGCAGGGTGTGGGGGGGGCAGGTAGTGATGTGTCTCTGGGGGGAGGGTGTGGGGGGGGGCAAGTAGTGATGTGTTTCTGGTGGGAGGGTGTGGGGGGGGCAGGTAGAGATGTGTTTCTGGGGGGAGGGTGTGGGGGGGGGCAGGTAGTGATGTGTCTCTGGGGGGAGGGTGTGGGGGGGGCAGGTAGTGATGTGTTTCTGGGGGGAGGGTGTGGGGGGGGCAGGTAGAGATGTGTTTCTGGGGGGAGGGTGTGGGGGGGCAGGTAGAGATGTTTTTCTGGGGGGAGGGTGTGGGGGGGCAGGTAGAGATGTGTTTCTGGGGGGGCAGGTAGTGATGTGTTTCTGGGGGGAGGGTGTGGGGGGGCAGGTACAGATGTGTTTCTGGGGGGAGGGTGTGGGGGGCAGTTAGTGATGTGTTTCTGGGGGAGGGTGTGGGGGGGCAGGTAGAGATGTGTTTCTGGGGGGAGGGTGTGGGGGGGGGGCAGGTAGAGATGTGTTTATGGGGGGAGGGTGTGGGGGGGCAGGTAGTGATGTGTTTCTGGGGGGAGGGTGTGGGGGGGGGGCAGGTAGAGATGTGTTTCTGGGGGAGGGTGTGGGGGGGGCAGGTAGAGATGTGTTTCTGGGGGAGGGTGTGGGGGGGGGCAGGTAGAGATGTGTTTCTGGGGGAGGGTGTGGGGGGGGGCAGGTAGAGATGTGTTTCTGGGGGAGGGTGTGGGGGGGCAGGTAGTGATGTGTTTCTGGGGGGGGGGTGTGGAGGGGCAGGTAGAGATGTGTTTCTGGGTGAGGGTGTGGGGGGGCAGGTAGAGATGTGTTTCTGGGGGAGGGTGTGGGGGGGGGCAGGTAGAGATGTGTTTCTGGGGTAGGGTGTGGGGGGGGCAGGTAGAGATGTGTTTCTGGGGGAGGGTGTGGGGGGGCAGGTAGTGATGTGTTTCTGGGGGGAGGGTGTGGAGGGGCAGGTAGAGATGTGTTTCTGGGTGAGGGTGTGGGGGGGCAGGTAGAGATGTGTTTCTGGGGGGAGGGTGTGGGGGGGCAGGTAGAGATGTGTTTCTGGGGGGAGGGTGTGGGGGGGCAGGTAGAGATGTGTTTCTGGGGGAGGGTGTGGAGGGGCAGGTAGAGATGTGTTTCTGGGTGGGGGGGCAGGTAGTGATGTGTTTCTGGGGGAGGGTGTGGGGGGGCAGGTAGAGATGTGTTTCTGGGGGGAGGGTGTGGGGGGGCAGGTAAAGATGTGTTTCTGGGGGAGGGTGTGGGGGGGCAGGTAGTGATGTGTTTCTGGGTGGGGGGGCAGGTAGTGATGTGTTTCTGGGGGGAGGGTGTGGAGGGGGCAGGTAGAGATGTGTTTCTGGGGGGAGGGTGTGGGGGGGGGCAGGTAGAGATGTGTCTCTGGGGGAGGGTGTGGGGGGGCAGGTAGAGATGTGTTTCTGGGTGGGGGGGCAGGTAGTGATGTGTTTCTGGGGGAGGGTGTGGGGGGGCAGGTAGAGATGTGTTTCTGGGGGGAGGGTGTGGGGGGGCAGGTAAAGATGTGTTTCTGGGGGAGGGTGTGGGGGGGCAGGTAGTGATGTGTTTCTGGGTGGGGGGGCAGGTAGTGATGTGTTTCTGGGGGGAGGGTGTGGAGGGGGCAGGTAGAGATGTGTTTCTGGGGGGAGGGTGTGGGGGGGGGCAGGTAGAGATGTGTCTCTGGGGGAGGGTGTGGGGGGGCAGGTAGAGATGTGTTTCTGGGGGGAGGGTGTGGGGGGGCAGGTAGAGATGTGTTTCTGGGGGAGGGTGTGGGGGGGCAGGTAGAGATGTGTTTCTGGGGGAGGGTGTGGGGGGGCAGGTAGAGATGTGTTTCTGGGGGGAGGGTGTGGGGGGGCAGGTAGAGATGTGTCTCTGGGGGGAGGGTGTGGGGGGGGCAGGTAGAGATGTTTCTGGGGGAGGGTTTGGGGGGGCAGGTAGAGATGTGTTTCTGGGGGGAGGGTGTGGGGGGGCAGGTAGAGATGTGTCTCTGGGGGAGGGTGTGGGGGGGCAGGTAGAGATGTGTTTCTGGGGGGAGGGTGTGGGGGGGCAGGTAGAGATGTGTCTCTGGGGGGAGGGTGTGGGGGGGCAGGTAGAGATGTGTCTCTGGGGGAGGGTGTGGGGGGGCAGGTAGAGATGTGTTTCTGGGGGGGAGGATGTTGGGGGGGCGGGTGCAGGTAGAGATGTGTTTCTGGGGGAGGGTGTTGGGGGCAGGTAGAGATGTGTTTCTGGGGGAGGGTGTGGGGGGGCGGGGGCAGGTAGAGATGTGTTTCTGGGGGGAGGGTGTGGGGGGGCAGGTAGAGATGTGTTTCTGGGGGAGGGTGTGGGGGGGCGGGGGCAGGTAGAGATGTGTTTCTGGGGGGAGGGTGTGGGGGGGGGCAGGTAGAGATGTGTTTCTGGGGGAGGGTTTGGGGGGGGCAGGTAGAGATGTGTTTCTGGGGGGAGGGTGTGGGGGGGCAGGTAGAGATGTGTTTCTGGGGGAGGGTGTGGGGGGGCGGGGGCAGGTAGAGATGTGTTTCTGGGGGGAGGGTGTGGGGGGGCAGGTAGAGATGTGTTTCTGGGGGAGGGTGTGGGGGGCGGGGGCAGGTAGAGATGTGTTTCTGGTGGGGGGGCGGGGGCAGGTAGAGATGTGTTTCTGGGGGGAGGGTGTGGGGGGGGCAGGTAGTGATGTGTTTCTGGGGGGAGGGTGTGGGGGGGCAGGTAGAGATGTGTTTCTGGGGCAGGGTGGGGGGGGCAGGTAGTGATGTGTTTCTGGGGGAGGGTGTGGGGGGGCAGGTAGTGATGTGTTTCTGGGGCAGGGTGTGGGGGGGGCAGGTAGAGATGTGTTTCTGGGGGGGGTGGGGGGGGCAGGTAGTGATGTGTTTCTGGGGGAGGGTGTGGGGGGGCAGGTAGAGATGTGTTTCTGGGGGGAGGATGTTGGGGGGGCGGGGGCAGGTAGAGATGTGTTTCTGGGGGGAGGGTGTTGGGGGGCAGGTAGAGATGTGTTTCTGGGGGAGGGTTTGGGGGGGCAGGTAGAGATGTGTTTCTGGGGGGAGGGTGTGGGGGGGCAGGTAGAGATGTGTTTCTGGGGGGGGTGGGGGGGGCAGGTAGTGATGTGTTTCTGGGGGAGGGTGTGGGGGGGGCAGGTGGAGATGTGTTTATGGGGGGAGGGTGTGGGGGGGGCAGGTAGAGATGTGTTTATGGGGGGAGGGTGTGGGGGGGGCAGGGAGAGATGTGTTTCTGGGGGGAGGGTGTGGGGGGGGGCAGGTAGAGATGTGTTTATGGGGGAGGGTGTGGGGGGGCAGGTAGAGATGTGTTTCTGGGGGGAGGGTGTGGGGGGGGCAGGTAGAGATGTGTTTCTGGGGGGAGGGTGTGGGGGGGCAGGTAGAGCTGTGTTTCTGGGGGGAGGGTGTGGGGGGGCAGGTACAGATGTGTTTCTGGGGGGAGGGTTAAAACATCTCACGAAAAAAAAATTATAACACCTGACAACACTACAAGACAGTAGTAGTTTTACTTATAATCTGTTAAACTTTAGGAAAAACAAATAACTTAAAGAGCAACTGCAAGATAGTGGGTTTAATTCCCAGGACCACCCGTATGTATAATGTATGCACGCATGAATGTAAATCGCTTTGGATTAAAGCATCTGCTAAATTGCATATTATATATTATTATATATTATTAACCTTGTACTTTATACTCTGGATAAATCTTTCTGCCACGCCCATTGTTGAATATCTTTGTCAATACAGGGTTTATAACGGTGTCCCATTGTATTACCAATAATATTATGTATGTAGAAAATCATTGAGTTCATATCCCCACACAGTCAGTCAACAACACACACACGTAGCGATGGTAGAAAGAAACACCCAACAGCTCCGGATGTTAAATCACTTATATGTATGCTCCGTTTTAAAATCAAAGACAATATCACAGAACTCTGGTTTCACTTAATGAGCAGCAATGTGTTGAGAGTTAAGAAACTGTGGTTTGGTATTTTTCAAACGCCATCTTGGTTCCATAACCATATACAAACAATGCTGTGCGAACTGAAAATATATGATATCCTGAAGCATCCAGAGCCAATACATATGGGATAGTGGAATCTCCTCCACCAGTAAAATAGACTCACATACCTTTCACTTTGAATTTCATACCTTTCAAATCCGTGGTTACGACAATCCTTCCTCAAGCACTCTGCTCTCTAACGTCTGGGTAACATTACAGTGCCTTTGGAAATCATTTGACTTTTTCCACGTTTTGTTAGGTTACAGCCTTATTCAAAAATGTATTAATCCCCCCCCCTCATTAATCTACACACAATACCCCATAATGACATCACAATACCCTATAATGACATCACAATACCCCATCATGACAAAGCTAAAACAGGTTTTTAGAAATGTTTACATAAGTATTCAGACCCTTTACTCAGTACTTTGTTGAAGCCCGTTTGGCATTGATTATAGCCTCAAGTTGTTTTGGGTATGACGCTACAAGTTTGGCACGTGTATTTGGGGAGTTTCTCGCATTCTTCTCTGCAGATCCTCTCAAGCTCTGTCAGGTTGGATGGGGAGCGTCGCTGCACAGATATTTTCAGGTCTCTCCAGAGATGTTTGATCAGGTTCAAGACCGGGCTCTGGGTGGGCCACTCAAGGACATTCAGAGACTTGTCTTTGAAGCCTCCTGTGTTGTCTTGGCTGTGTGCTTAGGGTCGTTGTCCTGTTGGAAGGTGAACATTCGCCCCAGTCTGAGGTCCTGAGTGCTCTGGAGCAGGTTTTCATCAAGGATCTCTCTGTACTTTGCTCTGTTCATATTTGCATTGATCCTGACTAGTCTCCCAGTCCCTGCCGCTGAAAAACATCCCCACAGCATGATGCTGCCACCACCATGCTTCACCGTCGGGATGGTGCCAGGTTTCCTCCAGACTTGACGCTTGGCCTTCAGGCAAAATAGTTCAATATTGGTTTCATCAGACCAGAGAATCTTATTTCTCATGGTCTTTGAGTCCTTTAGGTGCCTTTTGGCAAACTCCAAGCGGGCTGTCATGTGCCTTTTACTGGCCTTTCTCCCCCGATTGCTCAGTTTGGCCGGGTGACCAGCTCTAGGAAGAGCTTTGGTGGTTACAAACTTCTTCCATTTAATAATGATGGAGGCCAATGTGTTCTTGGGGACCTTCAATGCTGCGTAAATTTTTTTGGTAACCTTCCCCAGATCTGTGCCTCGACACAATCCTGTCTCGGAGCTCTACGGACAATTCCTTTAACCTCATGGCTTGGTTTTTACTCTGAAATGTACTGTCAACTGTGGGACCTTATATAGGCAGGTGTGTGACTTTCCAAATCATGTCCAATCAATAGAATTTACCACAGGTGGACTCCAATCAAGTTGGAGAAACGTCTGAAGGATGATCAATGGAAACAGGATGCACCTGAGCTCAATTTCGAGTCTCATAGTAAAGGGTCTGAATAGTTATGTAAATAAGGTATTTCTTTTTTTAATTTTTATACATTTGCTAAAATGTATATATATATTATTTTTTTTCTTTGTCATTATAGGGTATTGTGTGTAGATTGCTGAGGATTTTTTATTTATTTAATACATTTTAGAATAAGGCTGTAACGTGAAAAAATTTGGAAAAAGTCAAGGGGTCTGAATACTTTCTGAAGGCTCTCTATATAATATAATATAATATGGTCTAAGGGGGAGTCGGCCGTGACCCCACTCTACGAGGGTGTCTCGCGGGGGAGTCGGCCGTTACCCCACTCTACGAGGGTGTCTCGGGGGGGAGTCGGCCGTGACCCCACTCTACGAGGGTGTCTCGGGGGGGAGTCGGCCGTGACCCCACTCTACGAGGGTGTCTCGGGAGGGAGTCGGCCGTGGCCCCACTCTACGAGGGTGTCTCGGGGGGAGTCGGCCGTGACCCCACTCTACGAGGGTGTCTCGGGGGGGGAGTCGGCCGTGACCCCACTCTACGAGGGTGTCTCGGGGGGGAGTCGGCCGTGACCCCTCTCTACGAGGGTGTCTCGGGGGGGAGTCGGCCGTGACCCCTCTCTACGAGGGTGTCTCGGGGGGGAGTCGGCCGTGACCCCTCTCTACGAGGGTGTCTCGGGGGGGAGTCGGCCGTGACCCCTCTCTACGAGGGTGTCTCGGGGGGGAGTCGGCCGTTACCCCACTCTACGAGGGTGTCTCGGGGGGGAGTCGGCCGTGACCCCACTCTACGAGGGTGTCTCGGGGGGGAGTCGGCCGTGACCCCACTCTACGAGGGTGTCCCGGGGGGGAGTCGGCCGTGACCCCATTCTACGAGGGTGTCCCGGGGGGGAGTCGGCCGTGACCCCACTCTACGAGGGTGTCTCGGGGGGGAGTCGGCCGTGACCCCACTCTACGAGGGTGTCTCGGGGGGGAGTCGGCCGTGACCCCACTCTACGAGGGTGTCTCGAGGGGGAGTCGGCCGTGACCCCACTCTACGAGGGTGTCTCGAGGGGGAGTCGGCCGTGACCCAACTCTACGAGGGTGTCTCGAGGGGGAGTCGGCCGTGACCCCACTCTACGAGGGTGTCTAAGTGAGTCGGCCGTGACCCCACTCTACGAAGGTGTCTCGAGGGGGAGTCGGCCGTGACCCCACTCTACGAGGGTGTCTAAGTGAGTCGGCCGTGACCCCACTCTACGAAGGTGTCTCAGGGGGAGTCGGCCGTGACCCCACTCTACGAGGGTGTCTCGGGGGGGGGGAGTCGGTCGTGACCCCACTCTACGAGGGTGTCTCGGGGGGGGGAGTCGGCCGTGACCCCACTCTACGAGGGTGTCTCGAGGGGGAGTCGGCCGTGACCCCACTCTACGAGGGTGTCTAAGTGAGTCGGCCGTGACCCCACTCTACGAAGGTGTCTCGAGGGGGAGTCGGCCGTGACCCCACTCTACGAGGGTGTCTAAGTGAGTCGGCCGTGACCCCACTCTACGAAGGTGTCTCAGGGGGAGTCGGCCGTGACCCCACTCTACGAGGGTGTATAAGGGAGTTGGCCGTGACCCCACTCTACGAAGGTGTCTCGGGGGGGGGAGTCGGTCGTGACCCCACTCTACGAGGGTGTCTCGGGGGGGGAGTCGGCCGTGACCCCACTCTACGAGGGTGTCTCGGGGGGGGGAGTCGGCCGTGACCCCACTCTACGAGGGTGTCTCGGGGGGGGGGAGTCGGCCGTGACCCCACTCTACGAGGGTGTCTAAGGGAGAGTCGGCCGTGACCCCACTCTACGAGGGTGTCTAAGGGGGAGTCGGCCGTGACCCCACTCTACGAGGGTGTCTAAGGGGGAGTCGGCCGTGACCCTACTCTACGAGGGTGTCTAAGGGGAGTCGGCCGTGACCCCACTCTACGAGGGTGTCTAAGGGAGTTGGCCGTGACCCCCCTCTACGAGGGTGTCTCGGGGGGAGTCGGCCGTGACCCCCCTCTACGAGGGTGTCTCGGGGGGAGTCGGCCGTGACCCCCCTCCACGAGGGTGTCTCGGGGGGAGTCGGCCGTGACCCCCCTCTACGAGGGTGTCTCGGGGGGAGTCGGCCGTGACCCCACTCTACGAGGGTGCAAAAAAAAACATTTCCTGTTCACACATGCCTACAAAACACACTTGTATATGTGTGGAACAGGACAAAAATAAGCACCCACTAAATGATTATTACTATTATTATCACACCATGGAGCAGCTTTCATGCAGGCTACATTTCCCCTTTCAGTCATTCAGCAGACACTCTCATCCAGAGCAACTTACAGTTCGATGAGTCAGTTAGCCTACAATCGTTTTGACAACATTTCTAGTGAGCCAGAGTGATTTAGTAACATGATCATTTGTGTGTAATAATAATAGTAACACAATAGTGCTCTAGAGTTCCTCTGTGGAGATGGGAGAACCTTCCAGAAGGACAACCATCTCTGCAGCACTCCACCAATCAGGCCTTAAAGGTAGAGTGTTCACACGGAAGCCACTCCTGAGTAAATGGCACATGAAACTCCCGCTTGGAGTTTGCCAAAAGGCACCTAAAGACTCTCAGACCATGAGAAACAAGATTCTCTGGTCTGATGAAACCAATATTGAACTCTTTTGCCTGAAGGCCAAGCGTCACGTCTGGAGGAAACCTAATATTAGTGTATATGTTGTGACACCATATATGCTAGGACTGGCCGTACATGACTGTCTGTCACACTAAGTACGGCTCATCTCAGATCACATGACGACTGAGTGACCGTGTATGAGTAAGGGGCTGGGAACTCATCTCAGATCACATGACGACTGAGTGACCGTGTATGAGTAAGGGGCTGAGAACTCATCTCAGATCACATGACGACTGAGTGACCGTGTATGAGTAAGGGGCTGGGAACTCATCTCAGATCACATGACGACTGAGTGACCGTGTATGAGTAAGGGGCTGGGAACTCATCTCAGATCACATGACGACTGAGTGACCGTGTATGAGTAAGGGGCTGAGAACTCAGATCAAGCTCTACACCCATTCAAACCTATGCATTCCACTTAATTATATTATATATTCCTCAAAATACGTAAAAATGTATGATTGAAATGTACATTAAATCATATTCTCACACAGTCATGCATAATAACCAACGATGACTTCTTTAATACGTCTATAACACACACACACACAAACATATACACACACACACACAAACAAACATATACACACACATAAACACACACAAACACGCGCACACACACACACACACATACAAAACCTCTGTCCTCTAATCAGACAGTCATCACCAGCAGGCAGCCTGTACCAGTCTCCTTCCTGCCCTATCAGACAGTCATCACCAGCAGGCAGCCTGTACCAGTCTCCTTCCTGCCCTATCAGACAGTCATCACCAGCAGGCAGCCTGTACCAGTCTCCTTCCTGCCCTATCAGACAGTCATCACCAGCAGGCAGCCTGTACCAGTCTCCTTCCTGCCCTATCAGACAGTCATCACCAGCAGCCAGCCTGTACCAGTCTCCTTCCTGCCCTATCAGACAGTCATCACCAGCAGGCAGCCTGTACCAGTCTCCTTCCTGCCCAGACCAGAGTTTTAGACCAGTGCCCTGCTTTAGACCAGAGCCCTATTCCCTATATAGTGCCCTGCTTTAGACCAGAGCCCTATTCCCTATATAGTGCCCTGCTTTAGACCAGAGCCCTATTCCCTATATAGTGCCCTGCTTTAGACCAGAGCCCTATTCCCTATATAGTGCCCTGCTTTAGACCAGTGCCCTGCTTTAGACCAGAGCCCTACTTTAGACCAGAGCCCTGCTTTAGACCAGAGCCCTACTTTAGACCAGAGCCCTGCTTTAGACCAGAGCCCTACTTTAGACCAGAGCCCTGCTTTAGACCAGAGCCCTGCTTTAGACCAGAGCCCTATTCCCTATATAGTGCCCTGCTTTAGACCAGAGCCCTATTCCCTATATAGTGCCCTGCTTTAGACCAGAGCCCTATTCCCTATATAGTGCCCTACTTTACACCAGAGCCCTATTCCCTATATAGTGCCCTGCTTTAGACCAGAGCCCTGCTTTAGACCAGAGCCCTATTCCCTATATAGTGCCCTACTTTACACCAGAGCCCTATTCCCTATATAGTGCCCTGCTTTAGACCAGAGCCCTATTCCCTATATAGTGCCCTGCTTTAGACCAGAGCCCTATTTTAGACCAGAGCCCTATTCCCTATATAGTGCACTACTGCAGACCAGAGCCCTATTCCCTATATAGTGCACTACTGCAGACTAGAG
The DNA here is from genome assembly GCF_029448725.1 of Salvelinus fontinalis. NCBI lineage: Eukaryota > Metazoa > Chordata > Actinopteri > Salmoniformes > Salmonidae > Salvelinus > Salvelinus fontinalis. Next base: position 6,235,554 of record NC_074673.1, read on the forward strand.
CCCTATTCCCTATATAGTGAACAACTAGTAACCAGAGCCCTATTCCCTATATAGTGCACTACTGCAGACCAGAGCCCTAATTCCTATATAGTGCACTACTGCAGACTAGAGCCCTATTCCCTATATAGTGAACAACTAGTAACCAGAGGCCTGTTCCCTATATAGTGAACTACTAGTGACCAGAGCCCTATTCCCTATATAGTGAACTACTAGTGACCAGAGCCCTATTCCCTATATAGTAAACTACTAGTAACCAGAGCCCTATTCCCTATATAGTGAACTACTAGTGACCAGAGCCCTATTCCCTATATAGTGAACTACTAGTGACCAGAGCCCTATTCCCTATATAGTGAACTACTAGTGACCAGAGCCCTATTCCCTATATAGTGAACTACTAGTGACCAGAGCCCTATTCCCTATATAGTGAACTACTAGTGACCAGAGCCCTATTCCCTATATAGTGAACTACTAGTGACCAGAGCCCTATTCCCTATATAGTGAACTACTAGTGACCAGAGCCATATTCCCTATATAGTGCACTACTGCAGACCAGGGTTCCATTTGGGACACACCCAACTGAACTATTTAAACGCTGTTCGTGTGGTAGACCTTTTCAGACGATCTCATCCATTGATTTCCCCGGATGGAGTGTGAGATTGGACAGCCCAGAGGATCTCATCTAAGGCCTAGATTCAATCAGATCAAACGTTAACCACCGCGAAGGCAGACACCTGCATAGCTGATGTTGTTTTGGTGGTGTCGGAGGTGGAACTGAGCTGGAGCTGTCACGAAGCCGTATCCGTCCCCACTCGCGTTAGCCGCTCAGAAGGAAAAAGTGTAGGAATACAGAAATAATTATTAGGCTCAAATTGAAAAATCATTAACCTAATTAATTCATGTTTCTATCCTCTTAACGGAGGTGTAGATCACATCGAACATTCCACTGTTCCAACTTGTGAACAAGGCTGTATGAGATTTCGGTTCACGCGACTCCGTGTAGCCAATGTCCGCATTAGGTATAATGCCAGGAGCCACTTGCGGATTTGACAGCTCTAACGCAGTTCCACCTCTGACATCGCCAAAACAACCGCCATGTGGATGTTGGTTAAAGCGGATCTGATTGAATCGAGCACTAAGTTTATCTATTTTTTATTTTATTTTTTATTATTATATATTTTTTTATAAATTTTTTAAATTGTATCTGTTTTCTGTGCTGCAATCTGCAATGAGCTGTGTAATATAAACTCTGTTTCTCTTTCCTCAGTGGAGAAAAGTCACTCAATCAGACCAGGGGCATATATCTTGTGAGCTGGCTCAGGCACAAGCTTAGACACCGTCTACACTTACTGAACAAGTTTCAGTTCCGTCTGACAGAGTTCAGCTTTGGCAGAGTTCACAAAGCGAAAGGACTTTATTGATCTCCTCTGCCGGAGCTTCAACAGCACAAACTGAGCATGGACATGATTGATCCAGTCCCACATAGCATCTCCTCTGCTGTAGCTTCAACAGCACAAACTGAGCATGGACATGATTGATCCAGTCCCACATAGCATCTCCTCTGCTGTAGCTTCAACAGCACAAACTGAGCATGGACATTATTGATCCAGTCCACATAACATCTCCTCTGCTGTAGCTTCAACAGCACAAACTGAGCATGGACATTATTGATCCAGTCCCACATAACATCTCCTCTGCCGGAGCTTCAACAGCACAAACTGAGCATGGACATTATTGATCCAGTCCCACATAACATCTCCTCTGCCGGAGCTTCAACAGCACAAACTGAGCATGGACATTATTGATCCAGTCCACATAACATCTCCTCTGCCGGAGCTTCAACAGCACAAACTGAGCATGGACATTATTGATCCAGTCCCACATAGCATCTCCTCTGCTGTAGCTTCAACAGCACAAACTGAGCATGGACATTATTGATCCAGTCCACATAACATCTCCCCTGCCGGAGCTTCAACAGCACAAACTGAGCATGGACATTATTGATCCAGTCCCACATAACATCTCCTCTGCCGGAGCTTCAACAGCACAGACTGAGAGGCACAATAATGAATGTAGCTCAAAAGCTATATTCTATGTTTAAGTAGTGAAGATGACGTGGCTTGTGGTATATGTAACAGTATAACTTTAAACCGTCCCCTCGCCCCGACACGGGCGCGAACCAGGGACCCTCTGCACACATCAACAACGGTCGCCCACGAAGCATCGTTACCCATCGCTCCACAAAGGCCGCGGCCCTTGTAGAGCAAGGGGCAACACTACTAATAGGTTTCAGAGCAAGTGACGTAACTGATTGAAATGCTACTAGCGCGTACCCGCTAACTAGCTAGCCATTTCACATCCGTTACACTCACCCCCCTTTCAACCTCCTCCTTTTCCGCAGCAACCAGTGATCCGGGTCAACAGCATCAATGTAACAGTATAACTTTAAACCGTCCCCTCGCCCCGACACGGGCGCGAACCAGGGACCCTCTGCACACATCAACAACGGTCGCCCACGAAGCATCGTTACCCATCGCTCCACAAAGGCCACGGCCCTTGCAGAGCAAGGGGCAACACTACTAATAGGTTTCAGAGCAAGTGGCGTAACTGATTGAAACGCTACTAGCGCGTACCCGCTAACTAGCTAGCCATTTCACATCCGTTACATATATTCTATATTCGAGCCCCGTGTGGCTCAGTTGGTAGAGCATGGCGCTTGCAACGCCAGGGTTGTGGGTTCGATTCCCACGGGGGGCCAGTACAAAAAAAGTATGAATGTATGTACTTGTAAGTCGCTCTGGATAAGAGCGTCTGCTAAATGACTTAAATGTATATATGTAAATGTAATGTTTAAGTTGTGAAGATGACGTGGCTTGTGGTATATTCTATGTTTAAGTAGTGAAGATGACGTGGCTTGTGGTATATTCTATGTTTAAGTTGTGAAGATGACGTGGATTGTGGTATATTCTATGTTTAAGTTGTGAAGATGACGTGGATTGTGGTATATTCTATGTTTAAGTTGTGAAGATGATGTGGCTTGTGGTATATTCTATGTTTAAGTTGATTTACTAATATTTGAAAACCGGGAATCTTATTACTTTCACCAAGCTTGTAAACAAATGTTAGCTGTTCTAGCAGGTAACCTGGCAGGTAACCTAGGGTGGCAGGTAGCCTGGCAGGTAACCTAGGGTGGCAGGTAACCTAGCGGTTAAAAGCGTTGGGCCAGTAACTGAAAGGTCACTGGTTTGAATCCCAGAGCCGACTATGTGAAAAATCTGTAATGGCATTTAACCCTAATTGCTCCTGTAAGTCGCTCTGGAAAAGAGCGTCTGCTAAATGACTCAAATGTAAATGTACTGTTTACGTTAGGGCTGGGCAGTTGTCCAGGCTGATTGGTGAGGTCCAGGCTGGTGGACAGCAGTTTTTCCCCCAGGATGGAGGTGAGGTACTGGGCCATGACATCCTGCTGAGTCGGGGTACAGTGGTTCTCCAGGGACAGGATCACTGGGTACGGAGACACCTGGCACAGAATAGTCTCTCTCAAGGTTCTGTCATGCCAGCAAGACACAAGATCAACATACCAGCGATGGAGATCCTGTGTGGCTCAGTTTGGGTTCAATTCCCAAAGGAATCTCATACACGTACTAAAAATATAAACACGTTTCACAGTAAATAGCCCATTGCCAAGCAACCAGAATCAAAGAGACCCCCCTTCAGTGTATAACACCTCTGTTAGAGATGGTAGCCAGTGAACTGGAATACCCACACAACACGCCAGGCAGTACAGTAGAACCCTGAGGTAACGTTCTGTTTCCATTACCCTCCTGGACAACACTATGGGACTTATATCAAAGTAAGTGGGTATGTCCTAAAAAAATGTACACTGTTGTTAGTTCTTTATCTGTGGTGTAGGTCCTACCTCGAAGGCATGCTGCTCCACGGTAGTGATGACGTCCCTGAACAGGATCTTGCTGGTCAGAGTGTGACCATGGTAGACTATAGGCTCTGCACTAGGACCGTCCCAGCAGTCGATCTCCAGACAACGACAACCTCTCCTCAGCGCACTGAGGACACAGAGAGATAGATGGACACAAGATGATTACTAGGAAGAGGACTGAGGACACAGAGAGATGGATGGACACAAGATAGGAGGAGGACTGAGGACACAGAGAGATAGATGGACACAAGATGATTACTAGGAGGAGGACTGAGGACACAGAGAGATAGATGGACACAAGATGATTACTAGGAGGAGGACTGAGGACACAGAGAGATAGATGGACACAAGATGATTACTAGGAAGAGGACTGAGGACACAGAGATAGATGGACACAAGATGATTACTAGGAAGAGGACTGAGGACACAGAGAGATAGATGGACACAAGATGATTACTAGGAGGAGGACTGAGGACACAGAGAGATAGATGGACACAAGATGATTACTAGGAGGAGGACTGAGGACAGTTTACCAGCGACATACAGGCAACAACTGATAAAAGTAGATAATAGACCCAAACTTTATTTCTTTCCTAGTATATCACTCACACTGTTTTACAGGATATGAAAGTTCATTCTGCAGACCGGTCAAAGAAATGATGTTTTCGATTATGATTTGATTTCCAATTTTGCGTTATTCAGTACCAAAACGTTGAATGATTAATGAGTTGATAAAATCAAAATGTATGGCCATTTAATAGCACAGAAACAAAAAGGGAGGATTTCCTTCTGGCACACTAGCTACCATCTGCACAGACTTGTCACACTGAACGTACAGTAATATTGGTTTGATTCATTGTTGGTCTTTGTGTTCTTTACGCTCCTGATTCAGTTCTCCCTTTCCTCCCTTTGCTCCGATGCCGGGCTAGACACAGAGTCCAGTCACCTCCCCGTTCTTTAGCTGTGTAAACCAGACCTCCCCTCCCCAGTCACCTCCCCTCTCCAGTCACCTCCCCGTTCATTAGCTGAGTGAACCAGGCCCACCCATCAGGCCCCCCCACCAGACATCCTCCCCAGTCACTCAATTAGAGGGCTTTACTACAGTCTATTACAGACGAGTGGGAGACAGGACTGCATCCCAAATGGCACCCTATTCCCTACATAGTGCACTACGTATGACCAGCACCTTCAAAAGTAGTGCACTATATAGGGAATAGGGTGTCATTTGGGATGCAGACATTGTATTAGACAGGAGTGAGAGAGTACTCTATATTATACACAGGGGAAAGACAGTATATTACAGCAGAGAGAGAGAGAGAGAGTACTCTACTGGTCTCAGAGGACCAATAATGGCCTAGTTCTGCTGCCATCAGCCCCTTCTCACTCAGTTCACCTCCTTTTTGTCCTTTAGTTAGCGGATGGAGTGGCTGCATTACTGAATATGAAGGAGAGACTAAGAGAGCAGACACTGCGGTTTGAGAGGAGAGGGTTTCATCTTTAAAGAACAGCAGTGGATATAAAACCAGCAGAAGCCATTTCTTAACTAGTTGTATTACCTGACATAGGTAGTGTTATTACCTGACATAGGCAGTTGTAATTACCTGACATAGGTAGTGTTATTACCTGACATAGGCAGTTGTAATACCTGACATAGGCAGTGTTATTACCTGACATAGGCAGTTGTAATTACCTGGCATAGGTGGTGTTATTACCTGACATAGGTAATGTTATTACCTGACATAGGCTGTTGTAATTACCTGACATAGGCAGTTGTAATTACCTAACATAGGTAGTGTTATTACCTGACATAGGCAGTTGTAATTACCTGACATAGGTAGTGTTATTACCCGACATAGGCAGTCGTAATTACCTGACATAGGTAGCGTTACTACCTGACATAGGCAGTTGTAATTACCTGACATAGGCGTCCAGGGTGCTCTTACCGACCAGCTGGTCCCCGGTGAGGTAGGTGTTGTGAGAAGACGAGATGAAGTAGTGACACAGAGGCTGATCCATATCCTGGTACACAGACGTGTGTATCTGGTCAAACACACTGCAGTCTTTAGACTCCATGTATCTGTAGAATCCCTCGAATGTCATGGTTCTGTTCTCTCTAGCTGCCGGGGATACGCAGAAAACAATCACTCAGTTGGATGTACTACTTTACTTGCATATGTACCGTGAGGACGTGAGGAGAGAAGGAAGTATTTGGAAGGTATGAATCTGTCTTTCTGCCCCTGAACAAGGCAATTAACCCCTTGTTCCCCGGTAGATTGTCATTGTAAATAAAAATGTATTCTTAACTGACTTGCCTAGTTAAAAAAAATAAAGGATAAATAAATAAATGTGACAATTAAGAAAGTGTCTTGTTGTGCTAGTCCACTGATGAGCTTGACTGTCTTCGTTTTATTTCCTGTCTCGTCATGTCAGAAGGATGCCTCTATGCCTGTCGCAGCGTGGCATTTCTATGGTGCTGTTTGTATAGCGACAGGAGATGCTAAAAAGACTTGTGTCTGTTCTAATCAGAAACAAGTGGTCTCATCACATGTGACTCAGCTGAGGCTAACAAAATGCCTGGTAGGGGTACAGTCATACATAACTACTGTACAGTCGTGGCCAAAAGTTTTGAGAATGACACAAATATTAATTTTCACAAAGTCTGCTGCCTCAGTTTGTATGATGGCAATTTGCATATACTCCAGAATGTTATGAAGAGTGATCAGATGAATTGCAATTAATTGCAAATTCCCTCTTTGCCATGCAAATGGACTGAATCCCCAAAAAACATTTCCACTGCATTTCAGCTCTGTCACAAAAGGACCAGCTGACATCATGTCAGTGATTCTCTCGTTAACACAGGTGTGAGTGTTGATGAGGATAAGGCTGGAGATCACTCTGTCATGCTGATTGAGTTTGAATAACAGACTGGAAGCTTCAAAAGGAGGGTGGTGCTTGGAATCTTTGTTCTTCCTCTGTCAACCATGGTTACCTGCAAGGAAGCGTGTGCCATCATCATTGCTTTGCACAAAAAGGGCTTCACAGGCTAGGATATTGCTGCCAGTCAGATTGCACCTAAATCAACCATTTATCAGATCATCAAGAACTTCAAGGAGAGCGGTTCAATTGTTGTGAAGAAGGCTTCAGGGCGCCCAAGAAAGTCCAGCAAGCGCCAGGACCGTCTCCTAAAGTTGATTCAGCTGCGGGATCGGGGCACCACCAGTACAGAGCTTGCTCAGGAATGGTAGCAGGCCGGTGTGAGTGCATCTGCACGCACAGTGAGGCAAAGACTTTTGGAGGATGGCCTGGTGTCAAGAAGGGCAGCAAAGAAGCCACTTCTCTCCAGGAAAAACATCAGGGACATACTGATATTCTGCAAAAGATACAGGGAATGGACTGCTGAGGACTGGGGTAAAGTCATTTTCTCTGATGAATCCCCTTTCCGATTGTTTGGGGCATCCGGAAAAAGCTTGTCCGGAGAAGACAAGGTGAGCGCTACCATCAGTCATGTGTCATGCCAACAGTAAAGCATCCTGAGACCATTCATGTGTGGGGTTGCTTCTCAGCCAAGGGAGTGGGCTCACTCACAATTTTGCCTAAGAACACAGCCATGAATAAGGAATGGTACCAACACATCCTCCGAGAGCAACTTCTCCCAACCATCCAGGAACAGTTTGGTGACGAACAATGCCTTTTCCAGCATGATGGAGCACCTTGCCATAAGGCAAAAGTGATAACTAAGTGGCTCGGGGAACAAAACATGGATATTTCGGGTCCATGGCCAGGAAACTCCCCAGACCTTAATCCCATTGAGAACTTGTGGTCAATTCTCAAGAGGTGGGTGAACAAACAGAAACCCACAAATTCTGACAAACTCCAAGCATTGATTATGCAAGAATGGGCTGCCATCAGTCAGGATGTGGCCCAGAAGTTAATTGACAGCATGCCAGGGCGGATTGCAGAGGTCTTGAAAAAGAAGGGTCAACACAGCAAATATTGACTCTTTGCATCAACTTCATGTAATTGTCAATTAAAGCCTTTGACACTTATGAAATGCTTGTAATTATACTTCAGTGTTCCATAGTAACATCTGACAAAAATATCTAAAGACACTGAAGCAGCAGACTTTGTGAAAATTAATATTTGTGTCATTCTCAAAACTTTTGGCCACGACTGTACTGTAACAATAAAAATGAGTAAAACTGAACAAGGAAACCACATTAATTGTGCATCATGATAGTACAGAACTGTACCAAGTCCCACCTCATCCCCTTTCACTCACCTGTCTCCTCAATCTCATATCTGTCAATCAAGCCCTCCGCTGTCTCCTGATTGGCTGCTGCCTCCATCTGCTCCATGTGTAGGAACCTGAGGAGAGCGGAGGCGGCCAGAGTATTCCTCCCGGAGGAGTAGCACTGATAGATGTTCTGGATCTCTGACCTTCTGGAGGTGGGGGCCTTGTTCTTCTTCATTGTCCCCCAGCAAGCAAGAGTCCTCAAGCCCCCTGACCCAGGTCTCACCCTGGCCCCTGTGGAGGAAACAAACCCTGTTTGACTTCATTGTGTTTTTTCATCCTCAATGGTTTTTCATTTGTGCTATTGTTGTATTCGCGTGGCTGAGGTAACTTATTTTTTTAAATTGTTAAATAAAATGCATTTCTTCTTTAAGACACAGTCCCCAAGAACCCACTGGGACATAGAAGGGACTCATAGTATACAGTTTTATAATAGTTTACAGTTTATAATAGATTACCGTTTACAATACTCATACTGTAGTTGACATAATCCTAGACCCTAAGGCTTTATCAAACTCTGATTACGACTAATGTGTTTTATGGAAACGCTTGAATGCTCACTGGGAATGGCATTGAGTGGAATGACATAGAGTGTAATGGCATTGTTCGCAGCACTGACTGTGACAAATAGCCAGCTATACTGCTTCAAAGGAACATGAAAAAAAAACAGGTGCCTCTATCGATTCCACTGACTGCAAAGTAGCACTCTTTCTCAATGATTTGGACCTGAAAATGTAATGCTGTGGGCACCAATCAAATGTGGGCTGACTGTTAATAGTACACACGGATTGGCTGTATTGAAGTGTCACTCTTCCGGGTGCAGATGTAACATGTACCTGAGCTGAGTGCTACACTAGGGTGTTATTTTTCTCTCCTCCGCTGACTCAGAAGAGGGGGATGACAGGGACTCGAGGGTGCTTGTTCTCAGAGAGGAATGCTCCCATCTCTTTCTCTTTCCTCAGACACGCAGGGGAGAACAGCCTGGGTGATTCTTCCTATCTGATTGTCTCTCTCTCTCTCTCTCTCTCTCTCTCTCTCTCTCTCTCCCCTGCTTCCCTCTGTTCAGCAGCCCTTCAACATTTCAAACACATGCCTTACATACCGTTGTCTCAGCTCAGTGTGTGCTGTTCAGTGTGCTAGCATTGCCTCACACTGTAGTCTCCCACTGAGGATGTCATCGCCTCTGTGTGCTATAGGCCTACAAACCCGCCAGCACTGACAATCGTGTCGTTCACTTTTCATAACTGGGTATTTCACCACAGTTTCCCTCAGATTGTTTTATGTCTGTACATGGCAAGTAGTATCTACTGTTGTGAACGTAGGGTTAGTAGTATCTACTGTTGTGAACGTAGGGTTAGTAGTATCTACTGTTGTGAACGTAGGGTTAGTAGTATCTACTGTTGTGAACGTAGGGTTAGTAGTATCTACTGTTGTGAACGTAGGGTTAGTAGTATCTACTGTTGTGAACGTAGGGTTAGTAGTATCTACTGTTGTGAACGTAGGGTTAGTAGTATCTACTGTTGTGAACGTAGGGTTAGTAGTATCTACTGTTGTGAACGTAGGGTTAGTAGTATCTACTGTTGTGAACGTAGGGTTAGTAGTATCTACTGTTGTGAATGTAGGGTTAGTAGTATCTACTGTTGTGAACGTAGGGTTAGTAGTATCTACTGTTGTGAACGTAGGGTTAGTAGTATCTACTGTTGTGAAAGTAGGGTTAGTAGTATCTACTGTTGTGAATGTAGGGTTAGTAGTATCTACTGTTGTGAACGTAGGGTTAGTGATAACAGACGGTACAACCTACCTTATGCTGATTCCTGTGGTTCGATAGCATGAACCACTCCCAGAAAACGACTCACCTAAGAAAGCGATGGAACACTAAGGGAATGGAATGTTTGGAACTGTTGCTGCCCTGGTGCTTGAGATATGTGTTCCGATTCTCCGCTCTTCATTGTGATGTAAAAGAACACAACGTTCCGTTATCATAGTTGGTGATGTCACAATGGGAGCTGTCATCTCTCTTCTTTCACAGAGATCAGAGACACGTTTCCTTGATGGCTTCCAAATAGTTTGGATTTCTTTGAACTTTCTGACAAACTCATTAAATCAACTTTTATTTTTGGTGCATGACACAAAACCACTCCCAACTTTTGTTTTTTCCCTTCCCCAGCGTGTGTAAATAATGTTTGGACGGAGCTTATTGAACACACTAGACTAGCCCACACTAGACTAGCCGTTTGGAGAGCCACACACTTTTGTGGAGGTGTGGATGGGTCACTGAACCGGTCCCATATGATAGACATCCCATTATACCAGATGTAGATACTAGTCATCACGCATCAAGCATAATGAAACCACATGTTTGACTACGTTCCGTTTATCAAAATAAAATCTAATTTTATTGGTCACACACATGGTTAGCAGATGTCAATGCGAGTGTAGTGAAATGCTTGTGGCTTCTAGTTCCGACTATGCAGTAATATCTAAAAAGTAATCTAACAAATTCACAACAACTACCTTATATATTAGTCCATTCCAGCCATTGCAATGAGCCCATCCTTCTATAGCTGCTCCCACCAGCTGCCACTGGGGCACATTCACAGCATGTGGATGAATAGTGAGTGAAAGGGAAGGCACATTTCTGGTTAAAGGTGTTTCAGCTCCAGCATTTCTTCATAGCGCTCAGACATGGATTCCCCTGCTGCTGTGATTCAACTAGCAGACACTGGTCATAGCAAAATCCCAGTCCCAGTCCCAGTCCTAGTCCCAGTCCCAGTCCCAGTCCCAGTCCCAGTCCCAGTCCTAGTCCTAGTCCTAGTCCTAGTCCTAGTCCTAGTCCCAGTCCTAGTCCCAGTCCCAGTCCTAGTCCCAGTCCTACTCCAAGTCCCAGTCCTAGTTCCAGTCCATGTCCCAGTCCCAGTCCTAGTCCTAGTCCTAGTTCATCCCAGTCCTAGTCCCAGTCCCAGTCCTAGTCCCAGTTCCAGTCCTAGTCCTAGTCCTAGTTCATCCTAGTCCCAGTCCCAGTCCTAGTCCCAGTTCTAGTCCCAGTCCTAGTCCCAGTCCCAATCCAAGTCCCAGTCCCAGTCCCAGTCCCAGTTCCAGTCCTAGTCCCAGTCCTAGTCCTAGTCCCAGTCCTAGTCCCAGTCCCAGTTCCAGTTCTAGTCCCAATCCCAGTCCTAGTCCCAGTTCCAGTCCCAGTCCTAATCCCAGTCCCAGTTCCAGTTCCAGTCCTAGTCCTACTCCCAGTCCAAGTCCCAGTCCTAGTCCTAGTCCCAGTCCCAGTCCCAGTCCCAGTCCCAGTGTGGCACAGTTAGGATGAGTCCCAAATGGCACCGTATTCCCTATATAGTGCCCTACTTTAGACCAGAGCCCTATTCCCTATATAGTGCCCCACTGCAGACCAGAGCCCTATTCCCTATATAGTGCCCTATTGCAGACCAGAGCCCTATTCCCTATATAGTGCCCTATTGCAGACCAGAGCCCTATTCCCTATATAGTGCCCTATTGCAGACCAGAGCCCTATTCCCTATATATAGTACATTACTTTTGAGGTCAATGTGGGGAATCGTTTTAATATAGTATTTAAAGAGCGGGTTGGCATTTATTGTCATGAATCTTGCCCTGGAGGCATCTCTGCAGAGTGGTCACAAAGCTGGCAGAGGCACAAAGTCATCAAATCTGATTTTAAACCTAACTGTTACAGGTCTGAGGCATAAAACCAAGAAAACAGATCATGTGTTCCTGTAAAACAGGAGAAATAATGAGACAGAGAAAATTTGGATTGTGTCGTGAAATCTTCTCTCAGTTGAATTTAATAAAACATTTATAAAGGTGCAACAGGTTCAATTATATCACTTCACATTATCATGAATTCTCAATATCCGTACAAAAAAATAACTATAGTAAAAAAAAGTACATTCCCACCTTTTTCCATTCCATATTCAGTCCCATTAACCAATACACAACTATAGCTAGTGCTATCCAATAAGAACAGTACCTAGTACGTTAAACAACCAGTGACGACCCGTCATTCAGGGCAGGCAGGGCAGTTTTTTTTTGGGGGGGGGGGGGGGCTTGCCTGTTTTGCATGTTATTTTGGCATTAACACGTGTCACATATCAGTTTGCAAACAATGTAAAAAAAAAAGAAAATACATATCATTGAGTTTATAAAGCCGCATACTAACATGGTCTCTCTTTTGTTTTCTTGAGTAAGGCAGCTCAAAAATGCAGGTGTTTCAGACTAGCTCAGTGCTTTCTGTGGTGGTGGAAATACGAAGCGTTGCGCCGTGATTGGCTCAGTGTTCTGTCACACATGGAGACACTACGTCACCACCAAGTCTAAGGGCAGAGCTAGAAAATTCAAGCCCCTTGAGTGCTGCCATAGAGTTACATTAGATGTGCCCATCCAAGAAGGATCATGGTCATTGGCCACAGATAAAATTACGTCAAATCCCGTTATGTGTACAGAAGCTTTGATTGGACTGATCATGTCAACCTCATACTTTAAAAATCGTAAGTTATATTGACTACGTCTGTCCTAGCACGCTCATTAGTGTCTTTAATAGAAATTACGGATTGCCTCTTATCTGCTCGTCGTCCCCTTATGCCGTAGTTTGTACATCTCGATTGGCATTAGAAACCATATTTGTTTATTAAGCAAGTCAGCCACATCAGCTATGTTTTTTTTTAAAGCAGTAAATGAGGCTGAATGAATTGTTTCGCTGCCAGACAAGGCTCCTCTGATAGCCAGGTGTAGCGGTGGTAAGATGTTGGGACTCTACTGTTGGGACAGCTTTATGTAGAGGCCTTAACAGTTTGTGGGCACCGTTTGTCACCGTTATAGTGTAATTCATGTATTGTTTAGTGTTGCGTTGTGACTTTGCTGCCATGCATCCCACATGTTTGTTTTGGCCCCACCAAGATTTACATGCTAAAATCACCAATGAAAATCACCAATCTGTATATTTGTCCCAACACATCTCGAAAGATGACCCACCATAGTAATGTAATTAAACATGCTACTCAAAGCTCGGAGGTTTGTGGTATCATTATAAACTGGGTGGTTCGAGCCCTGAATGCTGATTGGCTGACAGCCGTGGTATATCAGACCGTATATCTCAGGTATGACAAAATATGTATTTTTACTGCTCTGATTACGTTGGTTACCAGTTTATAATAGCAATAAGGCACCTCGGGGGTTTGTGGTATATGGCCAATATACCACGGCTAAGGGCTGTGTCCAGGCACTCCTCGTTGTGTCGTGCTGAAGAACAGCCCAGCCGTGGTATATTCACCATATACCGTACCAAACCCCTCGGGCCTTAAATATACCACGGCTAAGGGCTGTTCTTTCGCGTCGTGCCTAAAATTTGGCTTACATCAGTTGAATGAAGAAGTGAGGTCACGATCCCTGTGAAAAGGTCACCAACCATCAGATCTACTGGCGCCATCTAGTGGTACCAACACATTTCAGTGCATGTCAATGCAGAAGCTTGGAGGACTGTCAAATAAAGAAAAAGTAATAGACTCAAAATAATAAAATCATTCTTTCAAATCAAAATCAATAATCACAAAACTGTGACCATACATTTTGTGTGCGTCACATAACCCTAACTTTAACCACACTGCTAACCATAATGCCAAACCCTAACGTTTAAATTAATACCAAACAACTATTTTTTTGTTTTCATTAATTGTTACAATAGAGCCAATTTCGACTATGCAGCTGGCGCACCTAGCACAAATCGCTCAGTTCTGCTTCCAAGATTCATGATAATAAACGTCAACTTGCTGTTAAAGACGAGAGGAAATTGCCCTCATAAATCAAATATAATCAAATATGAAGCCATTAATTTCTTCAGGCTTATGGAGGTTCCCTATAAAAACCGTATAAGAGAATTATTAAACATATACAGTGGCCCAGAGAGAACACATAGAGCTGACGACACTCTCACTCACGTCAGAGACAGTGGGTCAATGCAAACAGTGGTGGTGTACAAGGTGGGAGTTAGACAGTCCTATACTATACAATTTTCTATTATAATATATTATACTATACTTTACTTTACTAGATTATACTATACTTTACTATACCATATTATATTATACTTCACCATATTATACTATACTATATTTTACTATACTACATTATACTATAATATACGTTACCTTACTTTACTACACTATACTATATTATGCGCTACTATGTTATATTACACGATACTATACTGCACTACACTACCATACTTAACTATACTATGCCACACACAACAGTATACTATACTGTAGTATAGTATACTATATTACACAGCACGTTGCTATGCTATACTATACGTCACCATACTACACTGTACTATATTATACCATACTATACTATGCGATAATATACTATACTGTATTATACCATACAATTCTTCACTATATCATGCTACACTGTACCGTATTATACTATTCTATACTATAATATACCGCATTATGCTATACTATAGTATGCTATACTATACTACAGTATACTATACCTTACCATAATATACTTCACCATACTTTGTTATGCTTTACTATACTATACTATACTATACTATACGATTGACCTGTGCAAGCTTTATCACCAGACTAGAGAGTGAGCTGTCTTGAAGCACAAAAGGTGGCAGTCCTATACTATACTATACCCTACTACACAATACTATATCATTATTTTATTATATTACATTATACTACATTATACTATGCCATATCAAATTATACCATATTATACTAAACTTTACTATACTATAATATAGCATACCATACTATACTATACCATATTATACTATACTTCACCATACTATACTATGCCATGCATTACTATAGTATACTGTATTCTACTTTCCTATACTATACTATATTATACTGTATTATACTATACTGTATTCTGTTATACTATCTATACTATATTATACTTTACTATACTATACCATATACTGTACTATATTATACTTTACTTCACTATACTACGCTATACTTTATTATACCATACTTTACTATACTATACTGTGCTATACTTTACTATGCAATACTTTACTAGATTATACTATACTTTACTATACCATATTATACTATACTGTACCATATTATACTATACTATATTTTACTATACTATATATATTTTCTTCACCTTTATTTAACCAGTTAGGCCAGTTGAGAACAAGTTCTCATTTGCAACTGCGACCTGGCGACATAATATACTATACTGTACTATATTTAAACTATACTATATTCTACTAAACTATACTTTGCTATACTATACTATACAATATTATGCTATACTATATTATACTACACTATACTGCACTTTACGATATTATACCATATTAGACTATCCTACACTATACTATTCTATACTTTACTTTACTATACTGTAATATACTGTACTACATTATACTATACTATGCGACACTATACTTTGTTATACTTTACTATACTATAGGATTGACCTGTGCAAGCTTTATCACCTGACTAGAGACTGAGCTGTCTGGAAGCACAAAAGGATCAAAATTGCTATGCTGTAGAAACACTTTATAAACGTGCCCGCTGCGCTAGGAGAGCTGTGCTGTTATAAACTATAAATCACACGCACGCACACACACACACACACACACACACACACACACACACACACACACACACACACACACACACACACACACACACACACACACACACACACACACACACACACACATTCTGTAATCCATAGATCAAAGACTTCATTTAATAGGAGACAATTTTACGTTGGGGTTGAAAAGAGAGAGAGAGTGTGGGTGTGTATTGGGGGGGGGGGCATAGCATTGCTAGATATAAGTGCTTCATGAATATAGAGCATGTTTAGATACATGTATATGGCTTGTCTCCTCTCCTGCTCTCAGATTTACAATCTGGAGACACCAAAAACGCTCAGACATAGCAAGGATATTGTCTAGTTGTCGAGAAGGGGTGTGTGTGTGTGTGTGTGTGTGTACGTCTGCGTGTGTGTGTGCGTACGCACGCGCGTGTGTGTGTGTGTGTGTGTGTGTAAGTCTGTGTGTGTGTGTGTGTGTGTGTGTGTACGTCTGCGTGTGTGTGTGTGTGTGTGCGTACGCACGCGTGTGTGTGTGTGTGTGTGTGTGTGGTGGACACAACACTGGATGGGGAAGGCCAGCACATCAACACCTCACTGTCCTGTTGGGAATCAGGGGCTATGTACAACAGAAGGGCACATAAGGATACTGACGAAGCCTAATGATGACAAAGTGCCTGAACGCAGAGTTTAATGTGCTAGATTAAAGAGGGGAGCCATATAAATGACGCAATTAAGTGAAAATTAATTTGAGCAAGCTGAAGCTATAAGACGTGAAATACTTTTTCTTATCTGTTTAATGGATGCTGCCTGGTGGTGAAAATATTGGAGAGAGAGATGAGATGTAGAATATATATTACATAGGGGTATTGATGACTATCAATGATTTTGATATGAAGTGGATGCTGAAATGCAACTAACATACTCACATGTGATTACTATGCATCAGATTCTATGCACTGGGACTAAACACCTCCCTCTGCAACTGGATCCTGGACTTCCTGACGGTCCGCTGCCAGGTGGTGAGGGTAGGTAACAACACGTCCGCCACGCTGATCCTCAACACGGGGGCCCCTCAGGGGTGCGTGCTCAGTCCTCTCCTGTACTCCCTGTTCACTAATGACTGCATGGCCAGGCACGACTCCAACACCATCATTCAATTTCCCGATGAGACAACAGTGGTAGGCCTGATCACCGACAACGACGCGACAGCCTATAGGGAGAAGGTCAGAGACCTGACCGTGTGGTGCCAGGACAACAACCTCTCCCTCAACGTGATCAAGACAAAGGAGATGATTGTGGACTGCAGGAAAAAGAGAACCGAGCACGCCCCCATTCACAATGATGGGGCTGCAGTGGAGCAGGTTGAGAGCTTCAAGTTCCTTGGTGTCCACATCACCAACAAACTGACATGGTCAAAGCACACCAAGGGCACGACAAAACGTATTCACCCTCAGACTAAAAAGATTTGCCGTAGGTCCTCAGATCCTCAAAAGGTTCTACAGCTGCACCATTGAGAGCATCCTGACTTGTTGCATCACTGCCTGGTATGGCAACTCCGACCGCAAGGCACTACAGAGGGTAGTGCGAACGGCCCAGTACATAACTGGGGCCAAGCTTCCTGCCATCCAGGACCTCTATAACAGGCGGTATCAGAAGAAGACCCTAAAAATTGTCAAAGACCCCAGCCACCCTAGTCATAGACTTTTCTCTCTGCTACCGCACGGCAAGCAGTACCGGAGCACCAAGTCTAGGTCCAAGAGGCTTCTAAACAGCTTCTACCCCCAAGCCATAAGACTCCTGAATATCTAGTCAAATGGCTACCCAGACTATTTTCAGTGCCCCCCCCTCACCCCCCCCCCCTCACCCCCCCTCACCCCTCTTTACACCACTGCTACTCTCTGTTGTCATCTATGCATAGTCACTTTCATAACTCTACCCACATGTACATACTACCTCAACTAACCGGTGCCCCCGCACATTGACTCTGTACCGGTACCCCCCTGTATATAGTCTTGCTATTGTTATTTTACTGCTGCTCTTTAATTACTTGTTACTTTTATCTCTTATTCTTACCCTTATTTTTTTGAAACTGCATTGTTGGTTAGGGGCTTCGTAAGTAGTCAATTCACTGTAAGGTTGTATTCTGTTTTATTCGGTGCATGTGACTAATAACATTTGATTTGATTTGATCTGATTCTATGCATCAGTTTCTGTGCATCAGTTTCTATGCATCAGTTTCTATGCATCAGTTTCTATGCATCAGATTCTATGCATCAGTTTCTATGCATCAGTTTCTATGCATCAGATTCTATGCATCAGATTCACTTCAAATCAATTCAAGGGGCTTTATTGGCATATATATATGTTAACATTGACAAAGCAAGTTAGGTAGATAATATACAAAAGTTAAATAGAAAATAAAAATTCACAGTAAACATTACACACAGAATTTCCAAAAGAATAAAGACATTACAAATGTCATATTATGTATATATACAGTGTTGTAATGATGTACAAATGGTTAATGTACAAAAGGGAAAATAAATAAGCATAAATATGGGTTGTATTTACAATGGTGTTTGTTCTTCACTGGTTGCCCTTCTCTTGTGGCAACATGTCACAAATCTTGCTGCTGTGATGGCACACTGTGGTATTTCACCCAGTAGATATGGGAGTTTATCAAAATCGTGTTTGTTTTCGAATTCTTTGTGGATCTGTGTAATCTGAGGGAAATATGTGTCTCTAATATGATCATACATTGGGCAGGAGGTTAGGAAGTGCAGCTCAGTTTACACCTCATTTTGTGGGCAGTGTGCACATGGCCTGTCTTCTCTTGAGAGCCATGTCTGCCTACGGCGGCCTTTCTCAATAGCAAGGCTATGCTCACTGAGTCTGTACATAGTCAAAGCTTTGCATCAGATTGTATGCATCAGTTTCTATGCAACTGTTCCAATGCATTATTTCTTAACCTTGTGTTTTGACGCTAACCTGACAGAATAGCTCTGTTCTAAATTAGAGTTTTGAAACAGTTTTGTTCATTAGAAGTTGAAAAAGTGATGCGATTATACACTATAGTGTATGTCTGGCATAGTGAGCTCCTTGAATCATTTTTCTAATTTGCAGATCGGGACCGCTGTGAAAGTCAATTAATTAATCCATTATTTAATTAGTCTGTATGGTGCTTAACCATCTCCTTTAAAAGAGGAGCCTTAACTGAATCTTTCCCGTCAGTGAGCAGTAGTACACACAGCAATACACTTCGTAATGTTTAACAAACACTGTATAACATGTTCAATAGACTGGTTGTAACGGCTCTCGTCGTTGGTGGACCAAAGCTCAGCGGGGTATGTATCCATATTTATTAGAATACTACTTTCAATACTAACAAAAAACAATAAACAGACGAAAACCAACTAAGCTACAGTCCTGAACTTGAGAACATAAAACACATGAACGCATGAACAGGAACAATCACCCACAAAACAAACAGTGAAAACAGGCTACCTTAATATGGTTCCCAATCAGAGACAATGACAAACAGGCTACCTTAATATGGTTCCCAATCAGAGACAATGACAAACAGGCTACCTTAATATGGTTCCCAATCAGAGACAATGACAAACAGGCTACCTTAATATGGTTCCCAATCAGAGACAATGACAAACAGGCTACCTTAATATGGTTCCCAATCAGAGACAATGACAAACAGGCTACCTTAATATGGTTCCCAATCAGAGACAATGACAAACACCTGCCTCTGATTGAGAACCATATTAGGCCAAACAGCAAACCCAACATAGAATGCCCACCCAGGTCACGTCCTGACCAACTAAACAAAGGAAATAAGGTCAGGAACGTAACCCCGGCTTGATTTCAAATGAGTCTCTGGTGATTATTTAGCTAGTTCCTCAACTGAACCAGTCTCTGTCTGCTCTTGGAATTAAAACCTCAACCATCACTGAGACGATAGTTAAACACTGTATCACACTCTTCTTTGTTCTTTTAAAAATATTACATTTTAATCAAAAGGTAAGTATTTCAAGTATCCTGAATCCAAACAGTATTGTTCAGCTGGGGGGGGGGGGGGGGGGGGTTCTGTGTGATTTGGGATCATCACGTCACTCCCAGGGCATACCACTCTCTTTCTGTCTGAGGTGACATAGATGTCAAACCACGTGTGTAGTAGTCAGGAGCCTATTGTTGTGAATGAGTCAGTCACAGCGCTATGCAGAGGACAGAGCTTGTCTTGGAAACAGGCCTGAAGCTGCCATGTTCCTGTAGTCTAGGTTGAAACTGGGAAGGTTAAGACAACGTAATAATTCCATGCGTAAGCGTTAGAAAATTAACAAATTCATGGGACCAGCGCCGTTGCTGGATTCTACAGGATTAGCAGTGAAAACATGACCAGCGGTCGGGAGACACGGTAATAAAGTCGCTGTAGATTATTTCAAAAAACATCTAAATGAATAGAATTTCCACTATTCAATAGAACGAATAGTGGAAATGTTTATGAGCAACAACGGCTCAGCCACAAAGTGGTAGGCCACACAAGCTCACAGAACAGGTCCGCCGAGTGCTGAAACACGTAGCGTTTAAAAATGGTCTGTCTTCGGTTGCAACACTCGCTACCAACTGCGTCTGGAAGAAACGTCAGCACAAGAACTGTTCGTCGGGAGCTTCATGGAATGGGTTTCCATGGCCGAGCAGCCGCACACAAGCCTAAGATCACCATGCACAATGCCAAGCTTCGTCTGGTGTGTTGTAAAGCTCGCCGCCATTGGACTCTGGAGCAGTGGAAACGTGTTCTCTGAAGTGATGAATAAGGGTGGCAGGTAGCCTAGCGGTTAACATCGTTGGGCAAGTAACTGAAAAGTCGCTGGTTCGAATCCCTGAGCCGAGTAGGTGAAAAATATGTTGATGAGCCCTTGAGCAAGGCACTTAACCCTACTTGATCTGGATAAGATTGTCTGCTAAATGACTGAAATGTAAATTTAATTATGTTTCACCATCTGGCAGTCCGACGGACAAATCTGGGTTTGGCGGATGCCAGGGGAGCGCTACCTTCACCAATGAATAGTGCCAACTGTAAAGTTTGGTGGAGGAGGAATGGTCTAAGGCTATTTTTCATGGTTCGGGCCCCTTAGTTCCAGTGAAGGAAAATCTTAACGTTACAGCATACAATGACATTCTAGACTTCCAAATTTGGGGAAGGCCCTTTACTGTTTTAGCATGACAATGGCCCGTGCATAAAGCGAGATCCATACAGAAATGGTTTGTCGAGATCGGTGTGGAAGAACTTGACTGGACTGCACTGACCTCAACCCCATCGTACACCTTTGGGATGAATTGGAATGCCGACTGCGAGCCAGGCCTAATCGCCCCAACATCAGTGCCCGACCTCACTAATGCTCTTTTGGCTGATTAGAAGCAAGTCCCTGCAGCAATGTTCTAACATCTAGTGGAAAGCCTTCCCAGAAGAGTGGAGGCTGTAATAGCAGCAAAGGAGGGACCAACTCCATATTAATGCCCATGGTTTGGGAATGAGATTTTTGACGAACAGGTGTCCACATACCCCTGGTAATCTAGTGTATGTTACAGTGCCTTCGGAAAGTATTCAGACCCCTTGACTTTTTCCACATTTTGTTACATTACAGCCTTATCCTAAAATTGATTCGATTGTTTTATCCTCATCAATCTACACACAGTACCCCATAATGACAAAGCGAAAACAGGTTTTTTGAAATGTTGGCTAATTTATTCAAATGATTTACATAAGTATTCAGACCCTTTGCTATGAAATTGAGCTCAGGTGCATCCTGTTTCCATTGGTCATCCTTGAGATGTTTCTACAACTTGATTGGAGTCCACCTGTGGTAAATTCAATTGATTGGACAATATTTGGAAAGGCACACACCTGTCTATATAAGGTCCCACAGTTGACAGTGCATGTCAGAG
Source organism: Salvelinus fontinalis (assembly GCF_029448725.1). Taxonomy (NCBI): domain Eukaryota; kingdom Metazoa; phylum Chordata; class Actinopteri; order Salmoniformes; family Salmonidae; genus Salvelinus; species Salvelinus fontinalis. The sequence continues at coordinate 6,257,330 of NC_074673.1, forward strand.
TAAAAACCAAGCCATGAGGTCAAAGAAATTGTCCCCAGAGCTCCGAGTCAGGATTGTGTCGAGGCACAGATCTGGGGAAGGGTACCAAAAATGTCTGCACCATTGAAGGTCCCTAAGAACACAGTGGCCTCCATCATTTGTAAATGGAAGTTTGGAACCACCAAGACTCTTCCTAGAGCTGGCCGCCTGGTCAAACTAAGCAATCGGGGGAGAAGGGCCTTGGTCAGGGAGGTGACCAAGAACCCTCTGAGCTCTAGAGTACCTCTATGGAGATAGGAGAACCTTCCAGAAGGACAACCATCTCTGCAGCACTCCACCAATGAGGCCTTAAGGCACCTAAAGACTATCAGACCATGAGAAACAAGATTATCTGGTCTGATTAAAGCAATATTGAACTCTTTGGCCTGAATGCCAAGCGTCACGGCTGGAGGAAACATGGCACCATCCCTACGGAGATGCATGGGGGTGGCAGAATCATGCTGTGGGGATGTTCTTGAGCGGCAGGGACTGGGAGACTTGTCAGGATTGAGGGAAAGTTGAACAAAGCAAAGTACAGAGAGATCCTTGATGAAAACCTGCTCCAGAGCGCTCAGGACCTCAGACTGGGGCGAAGGTTCACCTTCCAACAAGACAACGACCATTAGCACACAGCCAAGACAACACAGGAGTGGCTTCAGTGCAAGTCTCTGAATGTCCTTGAGTGGCCCAGCCAGAGCCCGGACTTGAACCCAATCTAACATCTCTGGAGAGACCTGAAAATAGCCGTGCAGCAACGCTCCCCATCCAACTTGGCAGAGCTTGAGAATGAGAGAAATTCCCAAAATACAGGTGTGCCAAGCTTGTAACGTCATACCCAAGAAGATTCAAAACTGTAATTGACCTACCACTTGCATGTCAATATCAGACCGAGAAGAATTGACGTTTGTGATCTCCCCCTATCTGCAATTATGACCTCAGTGATGTGTAAATTCAACCAAACGATAGGGATAAATAGACATTGAGTACATATTTCTGCGGTGTCCCCAAGATCCCCAAGATCTGTGGTCAGAGCGTGACAATGAGCTTTACACCAAGATCTGGGGAAAACACACTTTTCACTTCAAATTAAACAGAGTTTTGTTGAGTCGTATTTGGTTGTAAGGTCATGAACAATGTAAAAAATACCCTTCTTTTTCCAAAATGGTTGTCATTTTATGGTGAAAAATATGATATGCATGCATGATTGTAAGTCCCGTTGGATAAAAGTGTCTGCTAAATGGTATATATTCGATTATCAGAGTAGTGACAGTAGAGACCTTGTTAGGTCCATAGAGATTTGGTTTATCTGAAGTAAACTGTAACTATCTCAGCCCCTTGCATGTACAGTTGACGTCGGGAAGTTTACATACACCTTAGCCAAATACATTTAAACTCAGTTTTTCACAATTCCCTGTCTTAGGTCAGTTAGGACCACCACTTTATTTTAAGAATGTGAAATGTCCGAATAATAGTAGATATAATGATTTATTTCAGCTTTTATTCCTTTCATCACATTCCCAGTGGGTCAGAAGTTTACATACACTCAATTAGAATTTGGTAGCATTGCATTTAAATCGTTTAACTTGGGTCAAACGTTTCGGGTAGCCTTCCACAAGCTTCCCACAATAAGTTGGGTGAATTTTGTCCCATTCCTCCTGACAGAGCTGGTGTAACTGAGTCAGGTTTGTAGGCCTCCTTGCTCGCACACGCTTTTTCAGTTCTGCCCACAAATGTTCTATAGGATTGAGGTCAGGAATTTGTGATGGCTGCTCCAATACCTTGACTTTGTTGTTCTTAAGCCATTTTGCCACAACTTTGGAAGTATGCTTGGGGTCATTGTTCATTTGGAAGACCCATTTGTGACCAAGCTTTAACTTCCTGACTGATGTCTTGAGCTGTTGCCTCAATATATCCACATCATTTTCCTCCTCATTATGCCATCTATTTTGTGAAGTGCACCAGTCCCTCCTGCAGCAAAGCACCCCCACAACATGATGCTGCCACCCCCGTGCTTCACGTTTGGGATGGTGTTCTTCAGCTGCAAGCCTCCCCCTTTTTCCTCCAAACATAACGATGGTCATTATGGCTAAACAGTTATATTTTTGTTTCATCAGACCAGAGGACATTTCTCCAAAAGTATGATCCTTGTCACCATGTGCAGTTGCAAACTGTAGTCTGGCTTTTTTATGGCGGTTTTGTAGCAGTGGCTTCTTCCTTCCTGAAAGGCCTTTAAGGTTATGTCGATATAGGACTCGTTTTACTGTGGATATAGATACTTTTGTACCTGTTTCCTCCAGAATCTTCACAAGGTCCTTTGCTGTTGTTCTGGGATTGAGTTGCACTTTTCGCAGCAAAGTACATTCATCTCTAGGAGACAGAACGCGTCTCCTTCCTGAGCGGTATGACGGCTGCGGGGTCTCATGGTGTTTATACTTGCATACTATTGTTTGTTCAGATGAACGTGGTACCTTCAGGCATTTGAAAATTGCTCCCAAGGATGAACCAGACTTGTGGAGGTCTACAATTCCTTTTTCTGAGGTCTTTTGATTTTCCCATGATGTCAAGCAAAGAGACACTGAGTTTGAAGATAGGCCTATAAATACATCCACAGTTACACCTCCAATTGACTCAAATGATGTCAATTAGCCTATCAGAAGCTTCTAAAGCCATGACATCATTTTCTGGAATTTTCCAAGCTGTTTAAAGGTACAGTCAACTTAGTGTATGTAATTCACTGTGATTCAGTGAATTATAAGTTAAATAATCTGTCTGTAAACAATTGTTGGAAAAATTACTTGTGTCATGCACAAAGTAGAAGTCCTAACCGACTTGCCAAAACTCTAGTTTGTTAACAAGAAATTTGTGGAGTGATTGAAAAACGAGTTTTAATGACTCCGACCTAAGTGTACGTAAACTTCCGACTTCAACTGTATGTGTCAACAATAAGCAAGCGCTGTGATAGAAGGTGATGCCGGTGAGAACCATGAATAAGCCTGAGTCTAAGCATCCTTGTATTCTTTCAAATAAAACATCCAGTAAACTTAGCCTGATGCCTTGGCTACAAAAGCTTAGAAATATGCAAAATGTGCTGTACAATCAGACTAAATTTGAGCAGCGGTTATTTACTTACTCTGAGTGGGCCTGTTTGGCTTCACAATAACAAGCAAATACAGAGACACACACACATAGACACACCAGTCCACATCATCTCCATCAGGTGTGTAGATTGTGTGTGATATGTTACAGACCTGACAGATGTTGCCAAGCAACTGATTAATTAGTCCAGTGTATTGAGTGTTGATCATTACCTCCCGACGCTCTCTGGGGATGCTTCATGTCTCTGATTGAACCACCTTGGGGAAGAAGAAGAACGTTTCAGTTCCACTGGATTTAAGACATGTGTAGCTAGGTACAAATAGTATATCTGGTTCTGGTCCTCTATCTGGTTCTGGTCCTCTATCTGGTTCTGGTCCTCTATCTGGTTCTGGATCTGTTTCTGGTTCTGGATCTGGTTCTGGATCTGGTTCTAGTTCTGGTCCTCTATCTGGTTCTGCTCCTGTATCTGGTTCTAGTTCTGGTCCTCTATCTGGTTCTGGTCCTGTGTCTGGTTCTAGTTCTGTGCCTCTATCTGGTTCTGGTCCTCTATCTGGTTCTGGTCCTCTATCTGGTTCTGGTTCTGGATCTGTTTCTGGTTCTGGATCTGGTTCTAGTTCTGGTCCTCTATCTGGTTCTGCTCCTGTATCTGGTTCTAGTTCTGGTCCTCTATCTGGTTCTGGTCCTGTATCTGGTTCTAGTTCTGTGCCTCTATCTGGTTCTGGTCCTCTACCTGGTTCTGGTCCTCTATCTGGTTCTGGATCTGGTTCAAGTTCTGGTCCTCTATCGGGTTCTGGTTCTAGATCTGGTTCTAGTTCTGGTCCTCTATCTGGTTCTGGTCCTGTATCTGGATATGGATCTGGTTCTAGTTCTGGTCCTTCTATCTGGTTCTGGTTCTAGATCTGGTTCTCGTTCTGGTCCTCCATCTGGTTCTGGATCTGGATCTGGATCTAGTTCTGGTCCTCTATCTGGTTCTGGTTCTAGATCTGTTTCTGGTTCTGGTCCTGTATCTGGTTCTGGTCCTCTATCTGGTTCTGATCCTGGTTCTAGTTCTGGTCCTCTATCTGGTTCTGGTCCTGTATCTGTTTCTGGTTCTAGATCTGTTTCTGTTTCTGGATCTGGTCCTGGATCTGGTTCTGGTCCTGTATCTGGTTCTGGATCTGGTTCTGGATCTGATTCTGGATCTGGACCTCAATCTGGTTCTGTTTCTGGATCTGGTTCTGGTTCTGTATCTGGACCTCTATCTGGTTTTGGTTCTAGATCTGTTTCTGGTTCTGTATCTAGACCTCTATCTGGTTCTGGTTCTGTATCTTCTTCTTCTTGACTAACACTTCAGATTGAACCTCACAAGCCTTTTCTCCTTCCTCCCACAGCATCTCTCCTCTTTTCTCCTTCCTCCCACAGTATCTGGAGAGCCTTTTCTCCTTCCTCCCACAGTATCTGGAGAGCCTTTTCTCCTTCCTCCCACAGTATCAGGAGAGGCTTTTCATCATCCTCCCACCGTATCTGGAGAGGCTTTTCTCCTTCCTCCCACAGTATCTGGAGAGGCTTTTCATCTTCCTCCCACAGTATCTGGAGAGGCTTTTCATCTTCCTCCCACAGTATCTGGAGAGGCTTTTCTCCTTCCTCCCACAGTATCTGGAGAGGCTTTTCTCCTTCCTCCCACAGTATGTGGAGAGGCTTTTCATCTTCCTCCCACAGTATCTGGAGAGGCTTTTCTCCTTCCTCCCACAGTATCTGGAGGCTTTTCTCCTTCCTCCCACAGTATCTGGAGAGGCTTTTCTCCTTCCTCCCACAGTATCAGGAGAGGCTTTTCATCTTCCTCCCACTGTATCTGGAGAGGCTTTTCATCATCCTCCCACCGTATCTTGAGAGGCTTTTCTCCTTCCTCCCACAGTATCTGGAGAGGCTTTTCATCTTCCTCCCACAGTATCTGGAGAGGCTTTTCATCTTCCTCCCACAGTATCTGGAGAGGCTTTTCTCCTTCCTCCCACAGTATCTGGAGAGGCTTTTCTCCTTCCTCCCACAGAATCTGGAGAGGCTGTCCTCCTTCCTCCCACAGTATCTGGAGAGGCTTTTCTCATTCCTCCCACAGTATCTGGAGAGGCTTTTCATCTTCCTCCCACAGTATCTGGAGAGGCTTTTCATCTTCCTCCCACAGTATCTGGAGAGGCTTTTCTCCTTCCTCCCACAGTAGCTGGAGAGGCTTTTCATCGTCCTCCCACAGTATCTGGAGGCTTTTCTTCTTCCTCCCACAGTATCTGGAGAGGCTTTTCATCTTCCTCCCACAGTATCTGGAGAGGCTTTTCTCCTTCCTCCCACAGTAGCAGGAGAGGCTTTTCATCTTCCTCCCACCGTATCTGGAGAGGCTTTTCATCATCCTCCCACCGTATCTTGAGAGGCTTTTCTCCTTCCTCCCACAGTATTTGGAGATGCTTTTCATCTTCCTCCCACAGTATCTGGAGAGGCTTTTCATCATCCTCCCACAGTATCTGGAGAGGCTTTTCTCCTTCCTCCCACAGTATCTGGAGAGGCTTTTCTACTTCCTCCCACAGAATCTGGAGAGGCTGTTCTCCTTCCTCCCACAGTATCTGGAGAGGCTTTTCTCATTCCTCCCACAGTATCTGGAGAGGCTTTTCATCTTCCTCCCACAGTATCTTGAAAGGCTTTTCTCTTTCCTTCCAAAACATCTGGAGGCTTTTCTCCTTCCTCCCACAGTATCTGGAGAGGCTTTTCATCTTCCTCCCACAGTATCTGGAGAGGCTTTTTATCTTGTTCCCACAGTATCTGGAGAGGCTTTTCTCCTTCCTCCCACAGTATCTGGAGAGGCTTTTCTCCTTCCTCCCACAGTATCTGAAGGCTTTTCATCTTCCTCCCACAGTATCTGGAGAGGCTTTTCATCTTCCTCCCACAGTATCTGGAGAGGCTTTTCATCTTCCTCCCACAGTTTCTGGAGAGGCTTTTCTCCTTCCTCCCACAGTAGCTGGAGAGGCTTTTCATCGTCCTAAAACAGTATCTGGAGGCTTTTCTCCTTCCTCCCACAGTATCTGGAGAGGCTTTTCATCTTCCTCCCACAGTATCTGGAGAGGCTTTTCTCCTTCTTCCCACAGTATCTGAAGGCTTTTCATCTTCCTCCCACAGCATCTGGAGAGGCTTTTCATCTTCCTCCCACAGTATCTCTCCTCTTTTCTCCTTCCTCCCACAGTATGTGGAGAGGCTTTTCATCTTCCTCACACAGTATCTGGAGAGGCTTTTCTCCTTCCTCCCACAGTATCTGGAGGCTTTTCTCATTCCTCCCACAATATCTGGAGAGGCTTTTCTCCTTCCTCCCACAGTCTCTGGAGAGCCTTTTCATCTTCCTCTCACAGTATCTGGAGAGGATTTTCTCCTTCCTCCCACAGTATCTGGAGAGGCTTTTCTCCTTCCTCCCACAGTATCTGGAGGCTTTTCTTCTTCCTCCCACAGTATCTGGAGGCTTTTCTCCTTCCTCCCACAGTATCTGGAGAGGCTTTTCTCATTCCTCCCACAGAATCTGGAGAGGCTGTTCTCCTTCCTCCCACAGTATCTGGAGAGGCTTTTCTCATTCCTCCCACAGTATCTGGAGAGGCTTTTCATCTTCCTCCCACAGTTTCTGGAGAGGCTTTTCTCTTTCCTCCCACAGTATCTGGAGGCTTTTCTCCTTCCTCCCACAGTATCTGGAGAGGCTTTTCATCTTCCTCCCACAGTATCTGGAGAGGCTTTTCATCTTCCTCCCACAGTATCTGGAGAGGCTTTTCTCCTTCCTCCCACAGTATCTGGAGAGGCTTTTCTCCTTCCTCCCACAGTATCTGGAGGCTTTTCTCCTTCCTCCCACAGTATCTGGAGAGGCTCTTCATCTTCCTCCCACAGTATCTGGAGAGGCTTTTCTCCTTCCTCCCACAGTATCTGAAGGCTTTTCATCTTCCTCCCACAGAATCTGGAGAGGCTGTTGTCCTTCCTCCCACAGTATCTGGAGAGGCTTTTCTCATTCCTCCCACAGTATCTGGAGAGGCTTTTCATCTTCCTCCCACAGTTTCTGGAAAGGCTTTTCTCTTTCCTCCCACAGTATCTGGAGGCTTTTCTCCTTCCTCCCACAGTATCTGGAGAGGCTTTTCATCTTCCTCCCACAGTATCTGGAGAGGCTTTTCATCTTCCTCCCACAGTATCTGGAGAGGCTTTTCTCCTTCCTCCCACAGTAGCTGGAGAGGCTTTTCATCTTCCTCCCACAGTATCTGGAGGCTTTTCTCCTTCCTCCCACAGTATCTGGAGAGGCTTTTCATCTTCCTCCCACAGTATCTGGAGAGGCTTTTCTCCTTCCTCCCACAGTATCTGAAGGCTTTTCATCTTCCTCCCACAGTATCTGGAGAGGCTTTTCTCATTCCTCTTACAGTATCTGGAGAGCCTTTTCTCCTTCCTCCCACAGTATCTGGAGGCTTTTCTCCTTCCCCCCACAGTATCTGTAGGCTTTTCTCCTTCCTCCCACAGTATCTGAAGAGTCTTTTCTCCTTCCTCCCACAGTATCTGGAGGATTTTCTCTTTCCTCCCACAGTATCTGGAGAGGCTTTTCATCTTCCTCCCACAGTATCTGGAGAGGCTTTTCATCTTCCTCCCACAGTATCTGGAGAGGCTTTTCATCTTCCTCCCACAGTATCTGGAGGCTTTTCATCTTCCTCCCACAGTATCTGGAGAGGCTTTTCATCTTCCTCCCACAGTATCTGGAGAGGCTTTTCATCTTCCTCCCACAGTATCTGGAGAGGCTTTTCTCCTTCCTCCCACAGTATCTGGAGGCTTTTCTCCTTCCTAAAAACAGTATCTGGAGGCTTTTCTCCTTCCTCCCACAGTATCTGGAGGCTTTTCTCCTTCCTCCCACAGTATCTGGAGAGGCTTTTCATCATCCTCCCACAGTATCTGGAGGCTTTTCTCCTTCCTCCCACAGTATCTGGAGAGGCTTTTCATCTTCCTCCCACAGTATCTGGAGAGGCTTTTCTCCTTCCTCCCACAGTATCTGAAGGCTTTTCATCTTCCTCCCACAGTATCTGGAGAGGCTTTTCTCATTCCTCCCACAGTATCTGGAGAGGCTGTTCTCCTTCCTCCCACAGTATCTGGAGAGGCTTTTCTCCATCCGCCCACAGTATCTGGAGAGGTTTTTCATCTTCCTCCCACAGTATCTGGAGGCTTTTCTCTTTCCTCCCACAGTATCTGGAGGCTTTTCTCCTTCCTCCCACAGTATCTGGAGAGGCTTTTCATCTTCCTCCCCACAGTATCTGGAGAGGCTTTTCTCCTTCCTCCCACAGTATCTGGAGAGGCTTTTCATTTTCCTCCCACAGTATCTGGAGGCTTTTCAACCTTCCTCCCACAGTATCTGGAGAGGCTTTTCATCTTCCTCCCACAGTATCTGGAGAGGCTTTTCATTTTCCTCCCACAGTATCTGGAGGCTTTTCTCCTTCCTCCCACAGTATCTGGAGAGGCTTTTCATCTTCCTCCCACAGTATCTGGAGGCTTTTCATCTTCCTCCCACAGTATCTGGAGAGGCTTTTTTCCTTCCTCCCACAGTAGCTGGAGAGGCTTTTCATCGTCCTCCCACAGTATCTGGAGGCTTTTCTCCTTCCTCCCACAATATCTGGAGATGCTTTTCATCTTCCTCCCACAGTATCTGGAGAGGCTTTTCTCCTTCCTCCCCACAGTATCTGGAGAGCCTTTTCTCCTTCCTCCCACAGTATCTGAAGGCTTTTCATCTTCCTCCCACAGTATCTGGAGAGGCTTTTCTCATTCCTCTTACAGTATCTGGAGAGGCTTTTCTCCTTCCTCCCACAGTATCTGGAGAGGCTTTTCATTTTCCTCCCACAGTATCTGGAGAGGCTTTTCTCCTTCCTCCCACAGTATCTGGAGAGGATTTTCATCTTCCTCCCACAGTATCTGGAGGCTTTTCATCTTCCTCCCACAGTATCTGGAGAGGCTTTTTATCTTGTTCCCACAGTATCTGGAGAGGCTTTTCTCCTTCCTCCCACAGTATCTGGAGAGGCTTTTCTCCTTCCTCCCACAGTATCTGGAGAGGCTTTTCTCGTCCCTCTTACAGTATCTGGAGAGCCTTTTCTCATTCCTCCCACAGTATCTGGAGAGGCTTTTCTCCTTTCCTCCCACGGTATCTAGAGAGGCGTTTCATCTTCCTCCCACAGTATCTAGAGAGCCTTTTCTCATTCCTCCCACAGTATCTGGAGAGGCTTTTCTCATTCCTCCCACAGTATCTGGAGAAGCTGTTCTCCTTCCTCCCACAGTATCTGGAGAGGCTTTTCTCCTTCCACCCACAGTATCTGGAGAGGCTTTTCATCTTCCTCCCACAGTATCTGGAGGCTTTTCTCTTTCCTCCCACAGTATCTGGAGGCTTTTCTCCTTCCTCCCACCGTATCTGGAGAGGCTTTTCATCTTCCTCCCCACAGTATCTGGAGAGGCTTTTCTCCTTCCTCCCACAGTATCTGGAGAGGCTTTTCATTTTCCTCCCACAGTATCTGGAGGCTTTTCTCATTCCTCCCACAGTATCTGGAGAGGCTTTTCTCCTTCCTCCCACAATATCTGGAGAGGCTTTTCATTTTCCTCCCACAGTATCTGGAGAGGCTTTTCATCTTCCTCCCACAGTATCTGGAGGCTTTTCATCTTCCTCCCACAGTATCTGGAAAGGCTTTTCTCCATCCTCCCACAGTAGCTGGAGAGGCTTTTCTCGTCCTCCCACAGTATCTGGAGGCTTTTCTGCTTCCTCCCACAGTATCTGGAGAGGCTTTTCATCTTCCTCCCACAGTATCTGGAGAGGCTTTTCTCCTTCCTCCAACAGTATCTGAAGGCTTTTCATCTTCCTCCCACAGTATCTGGAGAGGCTTTTCTCATTCCTCTTACAGTTTCTGGAGAGCCTTTTCTCCTTCCTCCCACAGTATCTGGAGGCTTTTCTCCTTCCTCCCACGGTATCTGGAGGCTTTTCTCCTTCCTCCCACAGTATCTGAAGAGGCTTTTCTCCTTCCTCCCACAGTATCTGGAGAGGCTTTTCATCTTCCTCCCACAGTATCTGGAGAGGCTTTTCATCTTCCTCCCACAGTATCTGGAGGCTTTTCATCTTCCTCCCACAGTATCTGGAGAGGCTTTTTATCTTGTTCCCACAGTATCTGGAGAGGCTTTTCTCCTTCCTCCCACAGTATCTGGAGCCTTTTCTCCTTCCTCCCACAGTATCTGGAGAGGCTTTTCTCCTTCCTCCCACAGTATCTGGAGAGGCTTTTCTCCTTCCTCCCACAGTATCTAGAGAGGCTTTTCATCTTCCTCCCACAGTATCTGGAGAGCCTTTTCTCTTTCCTCCCACAGTATCTGGAGAGGCTTTTCTCATTCCTCCCACAGTATCTGGAGAGGCTTTTCTCCTTCCACCCACAGTATCTGGAGAGGCTTTTCATCTTCCTCCCACAGTATCTGGAGGCTTTTCTCTTTCCTCCCACAGTATCTGGAGGCTTTTCTCCTTCCTCCCACAGTATCTGGAGAGGCTTTTCATCTTCCTCCCCACAGTATCTGGAGAGGCTTTTCTCCTTCCTCCCACAGTATCTGGAGAGGCTTTTCTTTTTCCTCCCACAGTATCTGGAGGCTTTTCTCATTCCTCCCACAGTATCTGGAGAGGCTTTTCTCCTTCCTCCCACAGTATCTGGAGAGGCTTTTCATTTTCCTCCCACAGTATCTGGAGGCTTTTCTCCTTCCTCCCACAGTATCTGGAGAGGCTTTTCATCTTCCTCCCACAGTATCTGGAGAGGCTTTTCATCTTCCTCCCACAGTATCTGGAGAGGCTTTTCTCCTTCCTCCCACAGTATCTGGAGAGGCTTTTCTCCTTCCTCCCACAGTATCTGGAGGCTTTTCTCCTTCCTCCCACAGTATCTGGAGAGGCTCTTCATCTTCCTCCCACAGTATCTGGAGAGGCTTTTCTCCTTCCTCCCACAGTATCTGAAGGCTTTTCATCTTCCTCCCACAGAATCTGGAGAGGCTGTTGTCCTTCCTCCCACAGTATCTGGAGAGGCTTTTCTCATTCCTCCCACAGTATCTGGAGAGGCTTTTCATCTTCCTCCCACAGTTTCTGGAAAGGCTTTTCTCTTTCCTCCCACAGTATCTGGAGGCTTTTCTCCTTCCTCCCACAGTATCTGGAGAGGCTTTTCATCTTCCTCCCACAGTATCTGGAGAGGCTTTTCATCTTCCTCCCACAGTATCTGGAGAGGCTTTTCTCCTTCCTCCCACAGTAGCTGGAGAGGCTTTTCATCTTCCTCCCACAGTATCTGGAGGCTTTTCTCCTTCCTCCCACAGTATCTGGAGAGGCTTTTCATCTTCCTCCCACAGTATCTGGAGAGGCTTTTCTCCTTCCTCCCACAGTATCTGAAGGCTTTTCATCTTCCTCCCACAGTATCTGGAGAGGCTTTTCTCATTCCTCTTACAGTATCTGGAGAGCCTTTTCTCCTTCCTCCCACAGTATCTGGAGGCTTTTCTCCTTCCCCCCACAGTATCTGTAGGCTTTTCTCCTTCCTCCCACAGTATCTGAAGAGTCTTTTCTCCTTCCTCCCACAGTATCTGGAGGATTTTCTCTTTCCTCCCACAGTATCTGGAGAGGCTTTTCATCTTCCTCCCACAGTATCTGGAGAGGCTTTTCATCTTCCTCCCACAGTATCTGGAGAGGCTTTTCATCTTCCTCCCACAGTATCTGGAGGCTTTTCATCTTCCTCCCACAGTATCTGGAGAGGCTTTTCATCTTCCTCCCACAGTATCTGGAGAGGCTTTTCATCTTCCTCCCACAGTATCTGGAGAGGCTTTTCTCCTTCCTCCCACAGTATCTGGAGGCTTTTCTCCTTCCTAAAAACAGTATCTGGAGGCTTTTCTCCTTCCTCCCACAGTATCTGGAGGCTTTTCTCCTTCCTCCCACAGTATCTGGAGAGGCTTTTCATCATCCTCCCACAGTATCTGGAGGCTTTTCTCCTTCCTCCCACAGTATCTGGAGAGGCTTTTCATCTTCCTCCCACAGTATCTGGAGAGGCTTTTCTCCTTCCTCCCACAGTATCTGAAGGCTTTTCATCTTCCTCCCACAGTATCTGGAGAGGCTTTTCTCATTCCTCCCACAGTATCTGGAGAGGCTGTTCTCCTTCCTCCCACAGTATCTGGAGAGGCTTTTCTCCATCCGCCCACAGTATCTGGAGAGGTTTTTCATCTTCCTCCCACAGTATCTGGAGGCTTTTCTCTTTCCTCCCACAGTATCTGGAGGCTTTTCTCCTTCCTCCCACAGTATCTGGAGAGGCTTTTCATCTTCCTCCCACAGTATCTGGAGAGGCTTTTCATCTTCCTCCCACAGTATCTGGAGGCTTTTCATCTTCCTCCCACAGTATCTGGAGAGGCTTTTTATCTTGTTCCCACAGTATCTGGAGAGGCTTTTCTCCTTCCTCCCACAGTATCTGGAGCCTTTTCTCCTTCCTCCCACAGTATCTGGAGAGGCTTTTCTCCTTCCTCCCACAGTATCTGGAGAGGCTTTTCTCCTTCCTCCCACAGTATCTAGAGAGGCTTTTCATCTTCCTCCCACAGTATCTGGAGAGCCTTTTCTCTTTCCTCCCACAGTATCTGGAGAGGCTTTTCTCATTCCTCCCACAGTATCTGGAGAGGCTTTTCTCCTTCCACCCACAGTATCTGGAGAGGCTTTTCATCTTCCTCCCACAGTATCTGGAGGCTTTTCTCTTTCCTCCCACAGTATCTGGAGGCTTTTCTCCTTCCTCCCACAGTATCTGGAGAGGCTTTTCATCTTCCTCCCCACAGTATCTGGAGAGGCTTTTCTCCTTCCTCCCACAGTATCTGGAGAGGCTTTTCTTTTTCCTCCCACAGTATCTGGAGGCTTTTCTCATTCCTCCCACAGTATCTGGAGAGGCTTTTCTCCTTCCTCCCACAGTATCTGGAGAGGCTTTTCATTTTCCTCCCACAGTATCTGGAGGCTTTTCTCCTTCCTCCCACAGTATCTGGAGAGGCTTTTCATCTTCCTCCCACAGTATCTGGAGAGGCTTTTCATCTTCCTCCCACAGTATCTGGAGAGGCTTTTCTCCTTCCTCCCACAGTATCTGGAGAGGCTTTTCTCCTTCCTCCCACAGTATCTGGAGGCTTTTCTCCTTCCTCCCACAGTATCTGGAGAGGCTCTTCATCTTCCTCCCACAGTATCTGGAGAGGCTTTTCTCCTTCCTCCCACAGTATCTGAAGGCTTTTCATCTTCCTCCCACAGAATCTGGAGAGGCTGTTGTCCTTCCTCCCACAGTATCTGGAGAGGCTTTTCTCATTCCTCCCACAGTATCTGGAGAGGCTTTTCATCTTCCTCCCACAGTTTCTGGAAAGGCTTTTCTCTTTCCTCCCACAGTATCTGGAGGCTTTTCTCCTTCCTCCCACAGTATCTGGAGAGGCTTTTCATCTTCCTCCCACAGTATCTGGAGAGGCTTTTCATCTTCCTCCCACAGTATCTGGAGAGGCTTTTCTCCTTCCTCCCACAGTAGCTGGAGAGGCTTTTCATCTTCCTCCCACAGTATCTGGAGGCTTTTCTCCTTCCTCCCACAGTATCTGGAGAGGCTTTTCATCTTCCTCCCACAGTATCTGGAGAGGCTTTTCTCCTTCCTCCCACAGTATCTGAAGGCTTTTCATCTTCCTCCCACAGTATCTGGAGAGGCTTTTCTCATTCCTCTTACAGTATCTGGAGAGCCTTTTCTCCTTCCTCCCACAGTATCTGGAGGCTTTTCTCCTTCCCCCCACAGTATCTGTAGGCTTTTCTCCTTCCTCCCACAGTATCTGAAGAGTCTTTTCTCCTTCCTCCCACAGTATCTGGAGGATTTTCTCTTTCCTCCCACAGTATCTGGAGAGGCTTTTCATCTTCCTCCCACAGTATCTGGAGAGGCTTTTCATCTTCCTCCCACAGTATCTGGAGAGGCTTTTCATCTTCCTCCCACAGTATCTGGAGGCTTTTCATCTTCCTCCCACAGTATCTGGAGAGGCTTTTCATCTTCCTCCCACAGTATCTGGAGAGGCTTTTCATCTTCCTCCCACAGTATCTGGAGAGGCTTTTCTCCTTCCTCCCACAGTATCTGGAGGCTTTTCTCCTTCCTAAAAACAGTATCTGGAGGCTTTTCTCCTTCCTCCCACAGTATCTGGAGGCTTTTCTCCTTCCTCCCACAGTATCTGGAGAGGCTTTTCATCATCCTCCCACAGTATCTGGAGGCTTTTCTCCTTCCTCCCACAGTATCTGGAGAGGCTTTTCATCTTCCTCCCACAGTATCTGGAGAGGCTTTTCTCCTTCCTCCCACAGTATCTGAAGGCTTTTCATCTTCCTCCCACAGTATCTGGAGAGGCTTTTCTCATTCCTCCCACAGTATCTGGAGAGGCTGTTCTCCTTCCTCCCACAGTATCTGGAGAGGCTTTTCTCCATCCGCCCACAGTATCTGGAGAGGTTTTTCATCTTCCTCCCACAGTATCTGGAGGCTTTTCTCTTTCCTCCCACAGTATCTGGAGGCTTTTCTCCTTCCTCCCACAGTATCTGGAGAGGCTTTTCATCTTCCTCCCCACAGTATCTGGAGAGGCTTTTCTCCTTCCTCCCACAGTATCTGGAGAGGCTTTTCATTTTCCTCCCACAGTATCTGGAGGCTTTTCAACCTTCCTCCCACAGTATCTGGAGAGGCTTTTCATCTTCCTCCCACAGTATCTGGAGAGGCTTTTCATTTTCCTCCCACAGTATCTGGAGGCTTTTCTCCTTCCTCCCACAGTATCTGGAGAGGCTTTTCATCTTCCTCCCACAGTATCTGGAGGCTTTTCATCTTCCTCCCACAGTATCTGGAGAGGCTTTTTTCCTTCCTCCCACAGTAGCTGGAGAGGCTTTTCATCGTCCTCCCACAGTATCTGGAGGCTTTTCTCCTTCCTCCCACAATATCTGGAGATGCTTTTCATCTTCCTCCCACAGTATCTGGAGAGGCTTTTCTCCTTCCTCCCCACAGTATCTGGAGAGCCTTTTCTCCTTCCTCCCACAGTATCTGAAGGCTTTTCATCTTCCTCCCACAGTATCTGGAGAGGCTTTTCTCATTCCTCTTACAGTATCTGGAGAGGCTTTTCTCCTTCCTCCCACAGTATCTGGAGAGGCTTTTCATTTTCCTCCCACAGTATCTGGAGAGGCTTTTCTCCTTCCTCCCACAGTATCTGGAGAGGATTTTCATCTTCCTCCCACAGTATCTGGAGGCTTTTCATCTTCCTCCCACAGTATCTGGAGAGGCTTTTTATCTTGTTCCCACAGTATCTGGAGAGGCTTTTCTCCTTCCTCCCACAGTATCTGGAGAGGCTTTTCTCCTTCCTCCCACAGTATCTGGAGAGGCTTTTCTCGTCCCTCTTACAGTATCTGGAGAGCCTTTTCTCATTCCTCCCACAGTATCTGGAGAGGCTTTTCTCCTTTCCTCCCACGGTATCTAGAGAGGCGTTTCATCTTCCTCCCACAGTATCTAGAGAGCCTTTTCTCATTCCTCCCACAGTATCTGGAGAGGCTTTTCTCATTCCTCCCACAGTATCTGGAGAAGCTGTTCTCCTTCCTCCCACAGTATCTGGAGAGGCTTTTCTCCTTCCACCCACAGTATCTGGAGAGGCTTTTCATCTTCCTCCCACAGTATCTGGAGGCTTTTCTCTTTCCTCCCACAGTATCTGGAGGCTTTTCTCCTTCCTCCCACCGTATCTGGAGAGGCTTTTCATCTTCCTCCCCACAGTATCTGGAGAGGCTTTTCTCCTTCCTCCCACAGTATCTGGAGAGGCTTTTCATTTTCCTCCCACAGTATCTGGAGGCTTTTCTCATTCCTCCCACAGTATCTGGAGAGGCTTTTCTCCTTCCTCCCACAATATCTGGAGAGGCTTTTCATTTTCCTCCCACAGTATCTGGAGAGGCTTTTCATCTTCCTCCCACAGTATCTGGAGGCTTTTCATCTTCCTCCCACAGTATCTGGAAAGGCTTTTCTCCATCCTCCCACAGTAGCTGGAGAGGCTTTTCTCGTCCTCCCACAGTATCTGGAGGCTTTTCTGCTTCCTCCCACAGTATCTGGAGAGGCTTTTCATCTTCCTCCCACAGTATCTGGAGAGGCTTTTCTCCTTCCTCCAACAGTATCTGAAGGCTTTTCATCTTCCTCCCACAGTATCTGGAGAGGCTTTTCTCATTCCTCTTACAGTTTCTGGAGAGCCTTTTCTCCTTCCTCCCACAGTATCTGGAGGCTTTTCTCCTTCCTCCCACGGTATCTGGAGGCTTTTCTCCTTCCTCCCACAGTATCTGAAGAGGCTTTTCTCCTTCCTCCCACAGTATCTGGAGAGGCTTTTCATCTTCCTCCCACAGTATCTGGAGAGGCTTTTCATCTTCCTCCCACAGTATCTGGAGGCTTTTCATCTTCCTCCCACAGTATCTGGAGAGGCTTTTTATCTTGTTCCCACAGTATCTGGAGAGGCTTTTCTCCTTCCTCCCACAGTATCTGGAGCCTTTTCTCCTTCCTCCCACAGTATCTGGAGAGGCTTTTCTCCTTCCTCCCACAGTATCTGGAGAGGCTTTTCTCCTTCCTCCCACAGTATCTAGAGAGGCTTTTCATCTTCCTCCCACAGTATCTGGAGAGCCTTTTCTCTTTCCTCCCACAGTATCTGGAGAGGCTTTTCTCATTCCTCCCACAGTATCTGGAGAGGCTTTTCTCCTTCCACCCACAGTATCTGGAGAGGCTTTTCATCTTCCTCCCACAGTATCTGGAGGCTTTTCTCTTTCCTCCCACAGTATCTGCAGGCTTTTCTCCTTCCTCCCACAGTATCTGGAGAGGCTTTTCATCTTCCTCCCCACAGTATCTGGAGAGGCTTTTCTCCTTCCTCCCACAGTATCTGGAGAGGCTTTTCTTTTTCCTCCCACAGTATCTGGAGGCTTTTCTCATTCCTCCCACAGTATCTGGAGAGGCTTTTCTCCTTCCTCCCACAGTATCTGGAGAGGCTTTTCATTTTCCTCCCACAGTATCTGGAGGCTTTTCTCCTTCCTCCCACAGTATCTGGAGAGGCTTTTCATCTTCCTCCCACAGTATCTGGAGGCTTTTCATCTTCCTCCCACAGTATCTGGAGAGCCTTTTCTCCGTCCTCCCACAGTATCTGGAGGGGCTTTTCTCCTTCCTCCCACAGTATCTGGAGAGGCTTTTCATCCTCCTCCCACAGTATCTCGAGGCTTTTCATCTTCCTCCCACAGTATCTGGAGAGGCTTTTCATCTTCCTCCCACAGTATCTGGAGAGGCTTTTCTCCTTCCTCCCACAGTATCTGGAGAGCCTTTTCTCATTCCTCCCACAGTATCTGGAGAGGCTTTTCATCTTCCTCCCACAGTATCTGGAGAGCCTTTTCTCATTCCTCCCACAGTATCTGGAGAGGCTTTTCATCGTCCTCCCACAGTATCTGGAGAGCCTTTTCTCATTCCTCCCACAGTATCTGGAGGCTTTTCATCTTCCTCCCACAGTATCTGGAGGCTTTTCATCTCCCTCCCACAGTATCTGGAGGCTTTTCTCCTTCCTCCCACAGTATCTGGAGGCTTTTCATCTTCCTCCCAGAGTATCTGGAGTCTTTTCATCTTCCTCCCACAGTATCTGTAGTCTTTTCTCCTTCCTCCCACAGTATCTGGAGAGGCTTTTCTCCTTCCTCCCACAGTATCTGGAGGCTTTTCTCATTCCTCCCACAGTATCTGAGCCTTTCTGACAGGCTGTCAGGCCACATGAGAACAGTGGTACCTGTCTGCTCTGCCTGTCACACCTTTTCCCTCTATGTTCTCACACTGGGACTCTACTAAAAGCTCTCGTGGTTAGGGTTACCCCCTAACTTCCACTGTCCTGACTTTAAATGGCTGCCTGGCGGAGGTGTTGGTTTGACGATGTAGGTTAGTGCTGGGTAAATTAGGTGGAAGGAGATGGAGTCTAATACAAGCTAAATGGTCCAATTTTCCTGTCAGGCACACACACACACACACGCACGCACGCACGCACGCACGCACGCACGCACGCACGCACGCACGCACGCACGCACGCACGCACGCACGCACGCACACACACACACACACACACACACACACACACACACACACACACACACACACACACACACACACACACACACACACACACACACACACACACACACACACACACACACAGACACAGACACAGACACAGACACAGACACAGACACAGACACAGACACAGACACAGACACAGACACACACAGACACACGCACACGCACGCACACACACACAGTCGCATTTACGCGCACTCACGCACACTCACGCACACTCACGCTCACGCACACGCACACGCACACTCACACTCACACTCACACTCACGCACAGACACACTCACTCACACGCACGCACACACACGCACACGCACGCACACACACGCACAGCGAGGCTGAAAGACATCAATTAATTTGCCCTGGCACTTACGAGTCAGGGATAGAAGCATGGACAGGAAATAGATTGACAAAGCAGCACACAGACTGGGAAAGAGGGCGTGTGTTTTCTGGAGATCACTGCACAATGGCTGTCTGTGACCAACAATGGCTGTCTGTGACCAACAATGGCTGCCTGTGACCAACAATGGCTGTCTGTGACCAACAATAGCTGTCAGTGACCAACAATGGCTGTCTCTGACCAACAATGGCTGCCTGTGACCAACAATGGCTGTCTGTGACCAACAATGGCTGCCTGTGACCAACAATGGTTGTCTCTGACCAACAATGGCTGTCTGTGACCAACAATGGCTGCCTGTGACCAACAATGGCTGTCTGTGACCAACAATAGCTGTCTGTGACCAACAATGGCTGCCTGTGACCAACAATGGCTGCCTGTGACCAACAATAGCTGCCTCTAACCAACAATGGCTGCCTGTGACCAATTTTTTTTATATGTATTTCTCCTTTAAACGGGTAAATTTTGAGCTGATCATTGCAAACGGTGTAAATATTACACAACACATTGAGATTGGGTTACGTATGGGAAACACTGATGATGTCATCTATCTGTCTCAGAGAGCTCTTATCAACAGCGTCATAGAGTGACCTCTTTATATTTCAACAGGCAGGCTACAGTTTTTCTGTGATACTGTACATGTCCTAGATATAAATATGTTTTCTCCCTCTTTATGCTGAGCTCAATCTCAGTAGCAGATAAACACCCCCATTGCCTCCTTGCCTGCTGCTGGTACTGGTATTGAAATGATTCACAGATTTTCCTTGGCTGGGTTGTATAGTATTTTATCTCATCTAATCACTGACTGGCTGTCTGACTCAATACTAAGTCAGAGACAGAAAATAGAGATTGTTGCTATTGTTGCAACTGTGTGATTCAAACAGATGGTCATTTGATCTCTTTATATAGAGATGTTATTAACTAAACGTAGGAGAAATATATATATTACTAATTGATCGATGGAACATATGCAGGTAACTGCCCAAAATATTGGAAACACTTGAGTTAATGAGGGATACAAAGTATATTGAAAATGAGTGTTTTCACACAGGTGTGGTTCCTGAGTTAATTAAGGAAGTGTAACGTACTACACTAGGAGTAAGGAGCAGAAGGTGGGTTTAATCATGAGAATAAGCAGATAAACGAAACGGGAGACGCGTACTGAACGTGAACAAAACCCGTACTGCCTTAAGACCAGCAGCATACCACCCTGCATACCACTACTGGCTTGCTTCTGAAGCTAAGCAGGGTTGGTCCTGGTCAGTCCCTGGATGGGAGACCAGATGCTGCTGGAAGTGGTGTTGGAGGGCCAGTAGGAGGCACTCTTTCCTCTGGTCTAAAAAATATCCCAATGCCCCAGGGCAGTGATTGGGGACACTGCCCGGTGTAGGGTGCCGTCTTTCGGATGGGACGTTAAACGGGTGTCCTGACTCTCTGAGGTCATTAAAGATCCCATGGCACTTATCGTAAGAGTAGGGGTGTTAACCCCGGTGTCCTGGCTAAATTCCCAATCTGTCCCTCAAAACATCATGGTCACCTAATAATCCCCAGTTTACAATTGGCTCATTCATCCCCCTCCTCTCCCCTGTAACTATTCCCCAGGTCGTTGCTGCAAATGAGAACGTGTTCTCAGTCAACTTACCTGGTAAAATAACGGTAAAATAAAAAATAAAATAAAAAAGACTGAGACTACTGAGGCCTAAATGAAGGGGAAGTAATTACGGTAACGATGAAGTCCAGGTGTGCATAACGATGGGGAGCAGGTGTGTGTAATGATGGTGGCCAGGTGTGTGGAATGTAGATTGCCAGGTGTGTGTAATGATGGTTGCCAGGTGTGTGTAATGATGGTTGCCAGGTGGCATAACGATGGGGAGCAAGTGTGTGTAATGATGGTTGCCAGGTGTGTAATGATGGTTGCAAGGTGTGTGTAATGATGGTTGCCAGGTGTGTGTAAAGTAGGTTGCCAGGTTAATGTAATGATGGTTGCCAGGTGTGTGTAAAGTAGGTTGCCAGGTGTGTGTAATGATGCTTGCCAGGTGTGTGTAATGATGGTTGCCTGGTGCGTGTAATGATGGTTGCCAGGTGTGTGTAATGCAGTTTGCCAGGTGTGTGTAATGTAGGTTGCCAGGTGTGTGTAATGATGGTTGCCAGGTGTGTGTAAAGTAGGTTGCCAGGTGTTTGTAATGATGGTTGTCAGGTGTGTGTAATGATGGTTGCCAGGTGTGTGTAATGATGGCTGTCAGGTATGTGTAATGATGGTTGCCAGGTGCATGTAATGATTTTTGCCAGGTGTGTGTAATGCAGTTTGCCAGGTGTGTGTAAAATAGGTTGCCAGGTGTATGTAATGATGGTTGCCAGGTGCATGTAATGATTTTTGCCAGGTGTGTGTAATGCAGTTTGCCAGGTGTGTGTAAAATAGGTTGCCAGGTGTGTGTAATGATGGCTGTCAGGTGTGTGTGTAATGATGGTTGCCGGGTGCGTGTAATGATGGTTGCCGGGTGTGTGTAATGATGGTTGTCAGGTTAATGTAATGTAGGTTGTCAGGTGTGTGTAATGATGGTTGCCAGGTGTGTGTAATGATGGTTGCCAGGTGTGTGTAATGATGGTTGCCAGGTTAATGTAATGTAGGTTGTCAGGTGTGTGTAATGATGGTTGCCAGGTGTGTGTAATGATGGTTGCCAGGTGTGTGTAATGATGGTTGCCAGGTTAATGTAATGTAGGTTGTCAGGTGTGTGTAATGATGATTGCCAGGTGTGTGTAATGATGGTTGCCAGGTGTATGTAATGATGGTTGCCAGGTGTGTGTAATGCAGTTTGCCAGGTGTGTGTAAAGTAGGTTGCCAGGGGTGTGTAATGATGGTTGCCAGGTGTGTAATGACGGCTGTCAGGTGTGTGTAATGATGGTTGCAAGGTGTGTGTAATGATGGTTGCCAGGTGTGTGTAATGTAGATTGTCAGGTGTATGTAATGATGGTTGCCAGGTGCATGTAATTATTTTTGCCAGGTGTGTGTAATGCAGTTTGCCAGGTGTGTGTAATGATGGTTGCAAGGTGTGTGTAATGATGGTTGCCAGGTGTGTGTAATGTAGGTTGTCAGGTGTATGTAATGATGGTTGCCAGGTGCATGTAATGATTTTTGCCAGGTGTGTGTAATGCAGTTTGCCAGGTGTGTGTAAAATAGGTTGCCAGGTGTGTGTAGTGATGGCTGCCGGGTGTGTAATGACGGCTGTCAGGTGTGTGTAATGATGGTTGCAAGGTGTGTGTAATGATGGTTGCCAGGTGTGTGTAATGTAGATTGTCAGGTGTATGTAATGATGGTTGCCAGGTGCATGTAATTATTTTTGCCAGGTGTGTGTAATGCAGTTTGCCGGGTGTGTGTAATGCAGTTTGCCAGGTGTGTGTAAAGTAGGTTGCCAGGTGTGTGTAATGATGGCTGTCAGGTGTGTGTAATGTAGGTTGCCGGGTGCGTGTAATGATGGTTGCCGGGTGCGTGTAATGATGGTTGCCGGGTGTGTGTAATATAGGTTGTCAGGTGTGTGTAAAGTAGGTTGCCAGGTGTATGTAATGATTTTTGCCAGGTGTGTGTAATGCAGTTTGCCAGGTGTGTGTAAAGTAGGTTGCCAGGTGTGTGTAATGCAGTTTGCCAGGTGTGTGTAATGCAGTTTGCCAGGTGTGTGTAATGCAGTTTGCCAGGTGTCTGTAAAGTAGGTTGCCAGGTGTATGTAATGATGGCTGTCAGGTGTGTGTAATGATGGTTGCCAGGTGTGTGTAATGCAGTTTGCCAGGTGTCTGTAAAGTAGGTTGCCAGGTGTGTGTAATGATGGTTGCCAGGTGAATGTAATGATGGTTGCCAGGTGTGTTTAATGCAGTTTGCCAGGTGTGTGTAAAGTAGGTTGCCAGGTGTATGTAATGATGGCTGTCAGGTGTGTGTAATGATGGTTGCCGGGTGTGTGTAATGATGGTTGCCAGGTGTATGTAATGATGATTGCCAGGTGTGTGTAATGCAGTTTGCTAGGTGTGTGTAATGTAGGTTGCCAGGTGTGTGTAATGATGGTTGCCAGGTGTATAATTACGGTTGTCAGGTGTGTGTAATGATGGTTGCAAGGTGTGTGTAATGATGGTTGCCAGGTGTGTGTAATGTAGGTTGTCAGGTGTTTGTAATGATTTTTGCCAGGTGTGTGTGATGCAGTTTGCCAGGTGTGTGTAAAGTAGGTTGCCAGGTGTGTGTAATGATGGTTGCCAGGTGTGTGTAAAGTAGGTTGCCAGGTGTGTGTAATGTAGGTTGCCAGGTGTGTGTAATGAGGGTTGTCAGGTGTGTGTAATGATGGCTGTCAGGTGTGTGTAATGATGGTTGCCAGGTGTATGTAATGATGGTTGCCAGGTGTATGTAATGATGGTTGCCAGGTGTATGTAATGTAGGTTGTCAGGTGTATGTAATGATGGTTGCCAGGTGCATGTAATGATTTTTGCCAGGTGTGTGTAATGCAGTTTGCCAGGTGTGTGTAAAGTAGGTTGCCAGGTGTGTGTAATGATGGTTGCAAGGTGTGTGTAATGATGGTTGCCAGGTGTGTGTAATGCAGTTTGCCAGGTGTGTGTAATGTAGGTTGCCAGGTGTGTGTAATGAGGGTTGTCAGGTGTGTGTAATGATGGCTGTCAGGTGTGTGTAATGATGGTTGCCAGGTGTATGTAATGATGGTTGCCAGGTGTATGTAATGATGGTTGCCAGGTCAATGTAATGTAGGTTGTCAGGTGTGTGTAATGATGATTGCCAGGTGTGTGTAATGATGGTTGCCAGGTGTATGTAATGATGGTTGCCAGGTGCATGTAATGATGGTTGCCAGGTGTGTGTAATGCAGTTTGCCAGGTGTGTAAAGTAGGTTGCCAGGTGTGTGTACTGATGGTTGCCAGGTGAATGTAATGATGGTTGCCAGGTGTGTTTAATGCAGTTTGCCAGGTGTGTGTAAAGTAGGTTGCCAGGTGTGTATAATGATGGTTGCCAGGTGTATGTAATGATGGTTGCCGGGTGTGTGTAATGCAGTTTGCTAGGTGTGTGTAATGTAGGTTGCCAGGTGTGTGTAATGATGGTTGCCAGGTGTGTAATGACGGTTGTCAGGTGTATGTAATGATGGTTGCAAGGTGTGTGTAATGATGGTTGCCAGGTGTGTGTACTGTAGGTTGTCAGATGTATCTAATGATGGTTGCCAGGTTCATGTAATGATTTTTGCCAGGTGTGTGTAATGCAGTTTGCCAGGTGTGTGTAATGTAGGTTGCCAGGTGTGTGTAATGATGGTTGTCAGGTGTGTGTAATGATGGTTGCCAGGTGTGTGTAATGATGGTTGCCAGATTTATGTAATGATGGTTGCCAGGTGTATGTAATGATGGTTGCCAGGTTAATGTAATGTAGGTTGTCAGGTGTGTGTAATGATGATTGCCAGGTGTGTGTAATGATGGTTGCCAGGTGTATGTAATGATGGTTGCCAGGTGCATGTAATGATGGTTGCCAGGTGTGTGTAATGCAGTTTGCCAGGTGTGTAAAGTAGGTTGTCAGGTGTGTGTACTGATGGTTGCCAGGTGAATGTAATGATGGTTGCCAGGTGTGTTTAATGCAGTTTGCCAGGTGTGTGTAAAGTAGGTTGCCAGGTGTGTATAATGATGGTTGCCAGGTGTATGTAATGATGGTTGCCGGGTGTGTGTAATGCAGTTTGCTAGGTGTGTGTAATGATAGGTTGCCAGGTGTGTGTAATGATGGTTGCCAGGTGTGTAATGACGGTTGTCAAGGTGTAATGTAATGATGGTTGCTAAGGTGTGTGTAATGATGGTTGCCAGGTGTGAGTAATGTAGGTAGTCAGATGTATGTAATGATGGTTGCCAGGTCTCATGTAATGATT
>NC_074673.1:6645379-6775379 GCF_029448725.1 Salvelinus fontinalis
GGCTATATACAGAGGGTACCGGTACAGAGTCAATGTGGAGGCTATATACAGGGTGTTACGGTACAGAGTCAATGTGGAGGCTATATACAGGGGGTACCGGTACAGAGTCAATGTGGAGGCTATATACAGGGTGTTACGGTACAGAGTCAATGTGGAGGCTATATACAGGGGGACCGGTACAGAGTCAATGTGGAGGCTATATACAGAGGGTACCGGTACAGAGTCAATGTGGAGGCTATATACAGGGTGTTACGGTACAGAGTCAATGTGGAGGCTATATACAGGGGGTACCGGTACAGAGTCAATGTGGAGGCTATATACAGGGTGTTACGGTACAGAGTCAATGTGGAGGCTATATACAGGGGGTACCGGTACAGAGTCAATGTGGAGGCTATATACAGAGGGTACCGGTACAGAGTCAATGTGGAGGCTATATACAGGGTGTTACGGTACAGAGTCAATGTGGAGGCTATATACAGGGGGTACCGGTACAGAGTCAATGTGGAGGCTATATACAGGGGTACCGGTACAGAGTCAATGTGGAGGCTATATACAGGGGTACCGGTACAGAGTCAATGTGGAGGCTATATACAGGGGTACCGGTACAGAGTCAATGTGGAGGCTATATACAGGGTGTTACGGTATAGAGTCAATGTGGAGGCTATATACAGGGTGTTACGGTACAGAGTCAATGTGGAGGCTATATACAGGGTGTTACGGTACAGAGTCAATGTGGAGGCTATATACAGGGGGTAGCGGTACAGAGTCAATGTGGAGGCTATATACAGGGGTACCGGTACAGAGTCAATGTGGAGGCTATATACAGGGGGTACCGGTACAGAGTCAATGTGGAGGCTATATACAGGGGTACCGGTACAGAGTCAATGTGGAGGCTATATACAGGGGGTACCGGTACAGAGTCAATGTGGAGGCTATATACAGGGGTACCGGTACAGAGTCAATGTGGAGGCTATATACAGAGGGTACCGGTACAGAGTCAATGTGGAGGCTATATACAGGGGTACCAGTACAGAGTCAATGTGGAGGCTATATACAGGGGCTACCGGTACAGAGTCAATGTGGAGGCTATATACAGGGGGTACCGGTACAGAGTCAATGTGGAGGCTATATACAGGGGTACCAGTACAGAGTCAATGTGGAGGCTATATACAGAGGGTACCAGTACAGAGTCAATGTGGAGGCTATATACAGGGTGTACCAGTACAGAGTCAATGTGGAGGCTATATACAGGGGGTACCGGTACAGAGTCAATGTGGAGGCTATATACAGGGTGTTACGGTACAGAGTCAATGTGGAGGCTATATACAGGGGGTACCAGTACAGAGTCAATGTGGAGGCTATATACAGGGTGTTACGGTACAGAGTCAATGTGGAGGCTATATACAGGGGGTACCAGTACAGAGTCAATGTGGAGGCTATATACAGGGTGTTACGGTACAGAGTCAATGTGGAGGCTATATACAGGGGGTACCAGTACAGAGTCAATGTGGAGGCTATATACAGAGGGTACCAGTACAGAGTCAATGTGGAGGCTATATACAGGGTGTACCAGTACAGAGTCAATGTGGAGGCTATATACAGGGGGTACCGGTACAGAGTCAATGTGGAGGCTATATACAGGGTGTTACGGTACAGAGTCAATGTGGAGGCTATATACAGGGGGACCGGTACAGAGTCAATGTGGAGGCTATATACAGAGGGTACCGGTACAGAGTCAATGTGGAGGCTATATACAGGGTGTTACGGTACAGAGTCAATGTGGAGGCTATATACAGGGGGTACCGGTACAGAGTCAATGTGGAGGCTATATACAGGGTGTTACGGTACAGAGTCAATGTGGAGGCTATATACAGGGGGTACCGGTACAGAGTCAATGTGGAGGCTATATACAGAGGGTACCGGTACAGAGTCAATGTGGAGGCTATATACAGGGTGTTACGGTACAGAGTCAATGTGGAGGCTATATACAGGGTGTTACGGTACAGAGTCAATGTGGAGGCTATATACAGGGGGTACCGGTACAGAGTCAATGTGGAGGCTATATACAGGGTGTTACGGTACAGAGTCAATGTGGAGGCTATATACAGGGGTACCGGTACAGAGTCAATGTGGAGGCTATATACAGGGTGTTACGGTATAGAGTCAATGTGGAGGCTATATACAGGGTGTTACGGTACAGAGTCAATGTGGAGGCTATATACAGGGTGTTACGGTACAGAGTCAATGTGGAGGCTATATACAGGGTGTTACGGTACAGAGTCAATGTGGAGGCTATATACAGGGTGTTACGGTACAGAGTCAATGTGAAGGCTATATACAGGGTGTTACGGTACAGAGTCAATGTGGAGGCTATATACAGGGTGTTACGGTACAGAGTCAATGTGGAGGCTATATACAGGGGGTACCGGTACAGAGTCAATGTGGAGGCTATATACAGGGGGTACCGATACAGAGTCAATGTGGAGGCTATATACAGGGGGTTACGGTACAGAGTCAATGTGGAGGCTATATACAGGGGGTACCGGTACAGAGTCAATGTGGAGGCTATATACAGGGGGTACCGGTACAGAGTCAATGTGGAGGCTATATACAGGGGGTTACGGTACAGAGTCAATGTGGAGGCTATATACAGGTGGTACCGGTACAGAGTCAATGTGGAGGCTATATACAGAGGGTACCGGTACAGAGTCAACGTGGAGGCTATATACAGGGGGTTCCCGGTACAGAGTCAATGTGGAGGCTATATACAGGGGGTACCGGTACAGAGTCAATGTGGAGGCTATATACAGGGGTACCGGTACAGAGTCAATGTGGAGGCTATATACAGGGGGTACCGGTACAGAGTCAACGTGGAGGCTATATACAGGGGGTACTGGTACAGAGTCAATGTGGAGGCTATGTACAGGGGGTACCGGTACAGAGTCAATGTGGAGGCTATATACAGGGGGTTACGGTACAGAGTCAATGTGGAGGCTATATACAGGGGGTTCCCGGTACAGAGTCAATGTGGAGGCTATATACAGGGGGTACCGGTACAGAGTCAATGTGGAGGCTATATACAGGGGTACCGGTACAGAGTCAATGTGGAGGCTATATACAGGGGGTACCGGTACAGAGTCAACGTGGAGGCTATATACAGGGGGTACCGGTACAGAGTCAATGTGGAGGCTATATACAGGGTGTTACGGTACAGAGTCAATGTGGAGGCTATATACAGGGGGTTCCCGGTACAGAGTCAATGTGGAGGCTATATACAGGGGGTACCGGTACAGAGTCAATGTGGAGGCTATATACAGGGGTACCGGTACAGAGTCAATGTGGAGGCTATATACAGAGGGTACCGGTACAGAGTCAATGTGGAGGCTATATACAGGGTGTTACGGTACAGAGTCAATGTGGAGGCTATATACAGAGGGTACCGGTACAGAGTCAATGTGGAGGCTATATACAGGGGGTACCGGTACAGAGTCAATGTGGAGGCTATATACAGGGTGTTACGGTACAGAGTCAATGTGGAGGCTATATACAGGGGGTACCGGTACAGAGTCAATGTGGAGGCTATATACAGGGTGTTACGGTACAGAGTCAATGTGGAGGCTATATACAGGGGGACCGGTACAGAGTCAATGTGGAGGCTATATACAGAGGGTACCGGTACAGAGTCAATGTGGAGGCTATATACAGGGTGTTACGGTACAGAGTCAATGTGGAGGCTATATACAGGGGGTACCGGTACAGAGTCAATGTGGAGGCTATATACAGGGTGTTACGGTACAGAGTCAATGTGGAGGCTATATACAGGGGGTACCGGTACAGAGTCAATGTGGAGGCTATATACAGAGGGTACCGGTACAGAGTCAATGTGGAGGCTATATACAGGGGTACCGGTACAGAGTCAATGTGGAGGCTATATACAGGGTGTACCGGTACAGAGTCAATGTGGAGGCTATATACAGGGGGTACCGGTACAGAGTCAATGTGGAGGCTATATACAGGGTGTTACCGGTACAGAGTCAATGTGGAGGCTATATACAGGGGTACCGGTACAGAGTCAATGTGGAGGCTATATACAGGGTGTTACGGTACAGAGTCAATGTGGAGGCTATATACAGGGGGTACCGGTACAGAGTCAATGTGGAGGCTATATACAGGGTGTTACGGTACAGAGTCAATGTGGAGGCTATATACAGGGGGTACCGGTACAGAGTCAATGTGGAGGCTATATACAGGGGTACCGGTACAGAGTCAATGTGGAGGCTATATACAGGGGGTACCGGTACAGAGTCAATGTGGAGGCTATATACAGAGGGTACCGGTACAGAGTCAATGTGGAGGCTATATACAGGGGTACCAGTACAGAGTCAATGTGGAGGCTATATACAGAGGGTACCAGTACAGAGTCAATGTGGAGGCTTTATGCAGAGGGTACCAGTACAGAGTCAATGTGGAGGCTATATACAGGGGTACCAGTACAGAGTCAATGTGGAGGCTTTATGCAGAGGGTACCAGTACAGAGTCAATGTGGAGGCTATATACAGGGGTACCAGTACAGAGTCAATGTGGAGGCTATATACAGGGTGTACCAGTACAGAGTCAATGTGGAGGCTATATACAGGGGGTACCGGTACAGAGTCAATGTGGAGGCTATATACAGGGTGTTACGGTACAGAGTCAATGTGGAGGCTATATACAGGGGGTACCGGTACAGAGTCAATGTGGAGGCTATATACAGGGTGTACCGGTACAGAGTCAATGTGGAGGCTATATACAGGGGGTACCAGTACAGAGTCAATGTGGAGGCTATATGCAGAGGGTACCAGTACAGAGTCAATGTGGAGGCTATATACAGGGGTACCAGTACAGAGTCAATGTGGAGGCTATATACAGAGGGTACCAGTACAGAGTCAATGTGGAGGCTATATACAGGGTGTACCAGTACAGAGTCAATGTGGAGGCTATATACAGGGGGTACCGGTACAGAGTCAATGTGGAGGCTATATACAGGGTGTTACGGTACAGAGTCAATGTGGAGGCTATATACAGGGGGACCGGTACAGAGTCAATGTGGAGGCTATATACAGAGGGTACCGGTACAGAGTCAATGTGGAGGCTATATACAGGGTGTTACGGTACAGAGTCAATGTGGAGGCTATATACAGGGGGTACCGGTACAGAGTCAATGTGGAGGCTATATACAGGGTGTTACGGTACAGAGTCAATGTGGAGGCTATATACAGGGGGTACCGGTACAGAGTCAATGTGGAGGCTATATACAGAGGGTACCGGTACAGAGTCAATGTGGAGGCTATATACAGGGTGTTACGGTACAGAGTCAATGTGGAGGCTATATACAGGGTGTTACGGTACAGAGTCAATGTGGAGGCTATATACAGGGGGTACCGGTACAGAGTCAATGTGGAGGCTATATACAGAGGGTACCGGTACAGAGTCAATGTGGAGGCTATATACAGGGTGTTACGGTACAGAGTCAATGTGGAGGCTATATACAGGGGGTACCGGTACAGAGTCAATGTGGAGGCTATATACAGGGTGTTACGGTACAGAGTCAATGTGGAGGCTATATACAGGGGGTACCGGTACAGAGTCAATGTGGAGGCTATATACAGGGGGTACCGGTACAGAGTCAATGTGGAGGCTATATACAGGGTGTTACGGTACAGAGTCAATGTGGAGGCTATATACAGGGGTACCGGTACAGAGTCAATGTGGAGGCTATATACAGGGTGTTACGGTACAGAGTCAATGTGGAGGCTATATACAGGGGGTACCGGTACAGAGTCAATGTGGAGGCTATATACAGGGGGTACCGGTACAGAGTCAATGTGGAGGCTATATACAGGGTGTTACGGTACAGAGTCAATGTGGAGGCTATATACAGGGGGTACCGGTACAGAGTCAATGTGGAGGCTATATACAGAGGGTACCGGTACAGAGTCAATGTGGAGGCTATATACAGGGGGTACCGGTACAGAGTCAATGTGGAGGCTATATACAGAGGGTACCGGTACAGAGTCAATGTGGAGGCTATATACAGAGGGTACCGGTACAGAGTCAATGTGGAGGCTATATACAGGGGTACCGGTACAGAGTCAATGTGGAGGCTATATACAGATGGTACCGGTACAGAGTCAATGTGGAGGCTATATACAGGGGTACCGGTACAGAGTCAATGTGGAGGCTATATACAGGGGGTACCGGTACAGAGTCAATGTGGAGGCTATATACAGGGGGTACCGGTACAGAGTCAATGTGGAGGCTATATACAGGGGGTACCGGTACAGAGTCAATGTAGAGGCTATATACAGGGGGTACCAGTACAGAGTCAATGTGGAGGCTATATACAGGGGGTACCGGTACAGAGTCAATGTGGAGGCTTTATGCAGAGGGTACCGGTACAGAGTCAATGTGGAGGCTATATACAGGGGGTACCAGTACAGAGTCAATGTGGAGGCTATATACAGAGGGTACCAGTACAGAGTCAATGTGGAGGCTATATACAGGGTGTACCGGTACAGAGTCAATGTGGAGGCTATATACAGGGGGTACCGGTACAGAGTCAATGTGGAGGCTATATACAGGGTGTTACGGTACAGAGTCAATGTGGAGGCTATATACAGGGGGTACCGGTACAGAGTCAATGTGGAGGCTATATACAGGGGGTACCGGTACAGAGTCAATGTGGAGGCTATATACAGGGTGTTACCGGTACAGAGTCAATGTGGAGGCTATATACAGGGGTACCGGTACAGAGTCAATGTGGAGGCTATATACAGGGTGTTACCGGTACAGAGTCAATGTGGAGGCTATATACAGGGTGTTACCGGTACAGAGTCAATGTGGAGGCTATATACAGGGGGTACCGGTACAGAGTCAATGTGGAGGCTATATACAGGGGGTACCAGTACAGAGTCAATGTGGAGGCTATATACAGGGGGTTACCGGTACAGAGTCAATGTGGAGGCTATATACAGGGGGTACCGGTACAGAGTCAATGTGGAGGCTATATACAGGGTGTTACGGTACAGAGTCAATGTGGAGGCTATATACAGAGGGTACCGGTACAGAGTCAATGTGGAGGCTATATACAGAGGGTACCGGTACAGAGTCAATGTGGAGGCTATATACAGGGGGTACCGGTACAGAGTCAATGTGGAGGCTATATACAGGGGGTACCGGTACAGAGTCAATGTGGAGGCTATATACAGAGGGTACCGGTACAGAGTCAATGTGGAGGCTATATACAGGGGGTACCGGTACAGAGTCAATGTGGAGGCTATATACAGGGTGTACCGGTACAGAGTCAATGTGGAGGCTATATACAGGGTGTTACGGTACAGAGTCAATGTGGAGGCTATATACAGGGGGTACCGGTACAGAGTCAATGTGGAGGCTATATACAGGGTGTTACGGTACAGAGTCAATGTGGAGGCTATATACAGGGGTACCGGTACAGAGTCAATGTGGAGGCTATATACAGGGGGTACCGGTACAGAGTCAATGTGGAGGCTATATACAGGGTGTTACGGTACAGAGTCAATGTGGAGGCTATATACAGGGGGTACCGGTACAGAGTCAATGTGGAGGCTATATACAGGGGGTACCGGTACAGAGTCAATGTGGAGGCTATATACAGGGGTACCGGTACAGAGTCAATGTGGAGGCTATATACAGGGTGTTACGGTACAGAGTCAATGTGGAGGCTATATACAGGGGTACCGGTACAGAGTCAATGTGGAGGCTATATACAGGGGGTACCGGTACAGAGTCAATGTGGAGGCTATATACAGGGTGTTACGGTACAGAGTCAATGTGGAGGCTATATACAGGGGTACCGGTACAGAGTCAATGTGGAGGCTATATACAGGGGGTACCGGTACAGAGTCAATGTGGAGGCTATATACAGGGGGTACCGGTACAGAGTCAATGTGGAGGCTATATACAGGGGGTACCGGTACAGAGTCAATGTGGAGGCTATATACAGGGGTACCGGTACAGAGTCAATGTGGAGGCTATATACAGGGGTACCGGTACAGAGTCAATGTGGAGGCTATATACAGGGGGTACCGGTACAGAGTCAATGTGGAGGCTATATACAGGGGTACCGGTACAGAGTCAATGTGGAGGCTATATACAGGGGTACCGGTACAGAGTCAATGTGGAGGCTATATACAGGGGTACCGGTACAGAGTCAATGTGGAGGCTATATACAGGGGCTACCGGTACAGAGTCAATGTGGAGGCTATATACAGGTGGTACCGGTACAGAGTCAATGTGGAGGCTATATACAGGGGGTACCGGTACAGAGTCAATGTGGAGGCTATATACAGGGGGTACCGGTACAGAGTCAATGTGGAGGCTATATACAGGGGTACCGGTACAGAGTCAATGTGGAGGCTATATACAGGGTGTACCAGTACAGAGTCAATGTGGAGGCTATATACAGGGGGTACCGGTACAGAGTCAATGTGGAGGCTATATACAGGGTGTACCAGTACAGAGTCAATGTGGAGGCTATATACAGGGGTACCGGTACAGAGTCAATGTGGAGGCTATATACAGGGTGTACCGGTACAGAGTCAATGTGGAGGCTATATACAGGGGGTACCGGTACAGAGTCAATGTGGAGGCTATATACAGGGGTACCGGTACAGAGTCAATGTGGAGGCTATATACAGGGTGTACCAGTACAGAGTCAATGTGGAGGCTATATACAGGGTGTTACGGTACAGAGTCAATGTGGAGGCTATATACAGGGGGTACCGGTACAGAGTCAATGTGGAGGCTATATACAGGGGGGTACCGGTACAGAGTCAATGTGGAGGCTATATACAGGGGGTACCGGTACAGAGTCAATGTGGAGGCTATATACAGGGGGTAACGGTACAGAGTCAATGTGGAGGCTATATACAGGGGTACCGGTACAGAGTCAATGTGGAGGCTATATACAGGGGTACCGGTACAGAGTCAATGTGGAGGCTATATACAGGGGGTACCGGTACAGAGTCAATGTGGAGGCTATATACAGGGGTACCGGTACAGAGTCAATGTGGAGGCTATATACAGGGGTACCGGTACAGAGTCAATGTGGAGGCTATATACAGGGGTACCGGTACAGAGTCAATGTGGAGGCTATATACAGGGGCTACCGGTACAGAGTCAATGTGGAGGCTATATACAGGTGGTACCGGTACAGAGTCAATGTGGAGGCTATATACAGGGGGTACCGGTACAGAGTCAATGTGGAGGCTATATACAGGGGGTACCGGTACAGAGTCAATGTGGAGGCTATATACAGGGGTACCGGTACAGAGTCAATGTGGAGGCTATATACAGGGTGTACCAGTACAGAGTCAATGTGGAGGCTATATACAGGGGTACCGGTACAGAGTCAATGTGGAGGCTATATACAGGGTGTACCAGTACAGAGTCAATGTGGAGGCTATATACAGGGGTACCGGTACAGAGTCAATGTGGAGGCTATATACAGGGTGTACCAGTACAGAGTCAATGTGGAGGCTATATACAGGGGGTACCGGTACAGAGTCAATGTGGAGGCTATATACAGGGGTACCGGTACAGAGTCAATGTGGAGGCTATATACAGGGTGTACCAGTACAGAGTCAATGTGGAGGCTATATACAGGGGTACCGGTACAGAGTCAATGTGGAGGCTATATACAGGGTGTACCAGTACAGAGTCAATGTGGAGGCTATATACAGGGTGTTACGGTACAGAGTCAATGTGGAGGCTATATACAGGGGGTACCGGTACAGAGTCAATGTGGAGGCTATATACAGGGTGTTACGGTACAGAGTCAATGTGGAGGCTATATACAGGGGGGTACCAAACAGAGTCAATGTGGAGGCTATATACAGGGTGTTACGGCGCAGAGTCAATGTGGAGGCTATATACAGGGTGTTACGGTACAGAGTCAATGTGCAGGGACACCGCTTAGTCGAGGTTATTGAGGTAATATGTACATGTAGGTAGAGTTAAAGTGACTATGCATACATAATAAACAAAGAGTAGCAGCAGTGTAAAAGAGGGGTCTGGGTAGCTCTTTGATTAGCTGTTCAGGGGCTTGGGGGGTAGAAGCTTCTAAGAAAGGGCCTTCCTCTGACACCGCCTGGTAAAGAGGTCCTGGATGGCAGGAAGCTTGGCCCCAGTGATGTACTGGGCCGTATGCTCTACCCTCTGTAGTGCCTTGTGTTCGAAGGCCGAGCAGTTGTCATACCAAGCAGTGATGCAACCGGTCAGGATGCTCTCGATGGTGCAGCTGTAGAACCTATTGAGGATCTGAGGACCCATGCCAAATCTTTGCAGTCTCCTGAGGGGGAATAGGCTTTGTTGTTTCCTCTTCACGACTGTCTTAGTGTGTTTGGACCATGATAGTTTGTTGGTGATGTGGACACCAAGGAACTTGAAGCTTTCAACTTGTTCCACTACAGCCCCGTCAATGAGAATGGGGGCGTGCTCGGTCCTCCTTTTCCTGTAATCCACAATCATCTCCTTTGTCTTGATTACGTTGAGGGAGAGGTTGTTGTCCTTGCACCACACGGCCAGGTCTCTCACCTCCTCCCTCCTCCCAATCAGGCCTGCCACTGTTGTGTCATCGGCAAACTTAATGATGGTGTTTGAGTCGTGCCTGGCCATGCAGTCATGAGTGAACAGGGAGTATAGGAGGGGACTGAGCACGCACCCCTGAAGCGTCCCCGTGTTGTTCCCTACCCTTACCACCTGGGGGGCGGCCCGTCAGGAAGTCCAGGATCCAGTTGCAGAGGGAGGTGTTTAGTCCCAGGGTCCTTAGTTTAGTGATGAGCTTTGAGGGCACTATGGTGTTGAACGCTGAGCTGTAGTCAATTAATAGCATTCTCACATAGGTGTTCCTTTTGTCCAGGTGGGAAATGGCAGTGTTGAGTGCAATAGAGATTGCATCATCTGTGGATCTGTTGGGGCGGTATGCAAATTGGAGTGTTATTAGTGTTCTTGGGCTCAGGGACTATGGTGGTCTGCTTGAAACATGTTGGTATTACAGTCAGTCAGGGAGAGGTTGAAAATGTCAGTGAAGACACTTGCCAGTTGGTCAGCGCATGCTCGGAGTACACGTCTTGGTAATCTGTCTGTGAATGTTGACCCGTTTAAAGGTCTTAATCACATCGGCTACGGAGAGCGTGATCACACATATGTCCGGAACAGCTGGTGCTCTCATGCATGTTTCAGTGTTACTTGCCTCGAAGCGACCATAGATGTAATTTAGCTCGTCTGGTAGGTTAGTGTCACTGGGCAGCTCGCGGCTGTGCTTCCCTTTGTAGTCTGTAATAGTTTGCAAGCCCTGCCACATCCGACGAGCATCAGGGCCGGTGGAGTACGATTCAATCTTAGTCCTGTATTGATGCTTTGTCTGTTTGATGGTTCGTCGGAGGGCATAGCGAGATTTCTAATAAGCTTCCGGGTTAGTGTCCCGCTCCTTGAAAGCGGCAGCTCTAGCCTTTAGCTCAGTGCGGATGTTGCCTGTAATCCATGGCTTCTGGTTGGGGTATGTACGTACGGTCACTGTGGGGACAACGTCATCAATGCACTTGTTGATGAAGCCAGTGACTGATGTGGTGTACTCCTCAATGGCATTGGAAGAATCCCAGAACATGTTCCAGTCTGTGCTTGCAAAACAGTCCTGTAGCTTAGCATCTGCTTCATCTGACCACTTCCTTATTGATCTAGTCACTGGTGCTTCCTGCTTTAGTTTTAGCTTGTAAGCAGAAATCAGGAGGATAGAATTATGGTCAGATTTGCCAAATGGAGGGCGAGGGAGAGCTTTGTACGTGTCTCTGTGTGTGGAGTAAAGGTGGTGTAGAGTGTTTTTCTCTCTGGTTGCACATGTAACATGCTGGTAGAAATGAGGTAGGACTGATTTAAGTTTCCCTGCATTAAAGTCCACGGCCACTAGGAGCGCCGCCTCTTGGTGAGCATTTTCCTGTTTGCTTATGGCCGTATACAGCTCATTGAGTGCGGTCTTAGTGCCAGCATCGGTCTGTGGTGGTATGTAGACAGCTACGAAAAATATAGTTGTAATGGCACTGCATTGCAATGCTAGAGGCATCACTACAGACCCTGGTTTGATACCGGGCTTTATCACAACCGTCCGTGATCGGGAGTCCCATAGGGCAGCGCAGAATTGGCCCAGCATCGTCCAGTTTAGGGTTTGGCCGGTGTAGGCCGTCATTGTTAATAAAAATGTGTTCATAACTGACTTGCCTAGTTAAAGGTTAAATAAAAATAAATCAAACACCTCTGTGCTAGACGCAAGGAGGATACTTTTGTGCATCCTCTGCTGAAATAGGTAATGGAGGAGGTGAGCATAAAATAAAATAAAATAAATGTATCTTAGATGAATTAGTCCTATTTTAGCGGAAGTGTATTCTGGCTATGTTGTTGCTGTGGCGTCTTATAAGGGTGGCAGGTACCCTGGAGGTTAGAGCGTTAGACCAACAGGTCGCTATGTTGTTGCTATGGCGTCTTATAAGGGTGGCAGGTACCCTGGAGGTTAGAGCGTTAGACCAACAGGTCGCTATGTTGTTGCTATGGCGTCTTATAAGGGTGGCAGGTACCCTGGAGGTTAGAGTGTTAGACCGACAGGTCGCTATGTTGTTGCTGTGGCGTCTTATAAGGGTGGCAGGTACCCTGGAGGTTAGAGCGTTAGACCAACAGGTCGCTATGTTGTTGCTATGGCGTCTTATAAGGGTGGCAGGTACCCTCGAGGTTAGAGCGTTAGGCCAACAGGTCGCTATGTTGTTGCTATGGCGTCTTATAAGGGTGGCAGGTACCCTGGAGGTTAGAGTGTTAGACCGACAGGTCGCTATGTTGTTGCTATGGCGTCTTATAAGGGTGGCAGGTACCCTGGAGGTTAGAGCGTTAGGCCAACAGGTCGCTATGTTGTTGCTATGGCGTCTTATAAGGGTGGCAGGTACCCTGGAGGTTAGAGAGTTAGACCAACAGGTTGCTATGTTGTTGCTATGGCGTCTTATAAGGGTGGCAGGTACCTTCGAGGTTAGAGCGTTAGACCGACAGGTCGCTATGTTGTTGCTATGGCGTCTTATAAGGGTGGCAGGTACCCTCGAGGTTAGAGAGTTAGACCGACAGGTCGCTATGTTGTTGCTGTGGCGTCTTATAAGGGTGGCAGGTACCCTGGAGGTTAGAGCGTTAGACCAACAGGTCGCTATGTTGTTGCTATGGCGTCTTATAAGGGTGGCAGGTACCCTGGAGGTTAGAGTGTTAGACCGACAGGTCGCTATGTTGTTGCTATGGCGTCTTATAAGGGTGGCAGGTACCCTGGAGGTTAGAGCGTTAGGCCAACAGGTCGCTATGTTGTTGCTATGGCGTCTTATAAGGGTGGCAGGTACCCTGGAGGTTAGAGAGTTAGACCAACAGGTCGCTATGTTGTTGCTATGGCGTCTTATAAGGGTGGCAGGTACCCTCGAGGTTAGAGCGTTAGACCAACAGGTCGCTATGTTGTTGCTATGGCGTCTTATAAGGGTGGCAGGTACCCTGGAGGTTAGAGCGTTAGACCAACAGGTCGCTATGTTGTTGCTATGGCGTCTTATAAGGGTGGCAGGTACCCTGGAGGTTAGAGCGTTAGACCAACAGGTCGCTATGTTGTTGCTATGGCGTCTTATAAGGGTGGCAGGTACCCTGGAGGTTAGAGTGTTAGACCGACAGGTCGCTATGTTGTTGCTGTGGCGTCTTATAAGGGTGGCAGGTACCCTGGAGGTTAGAGCGTTAGACCAACAGGTCGCTATGTTGTTGCTATGGCGTCTTATAAGGGTGGCAGGTACCCTCGAGGTTAGAGCGTTAGGCCAACAGGTCGCTATGTTGTTGCTATGGCGTCTTATAAGGGTGGCAGGTACCCTGGAGGTTAGAGTGTTAGACCGACAGGTCGCTATGTTGTTGCTATGGCGTCTTATAAGGGTGGCAGGTACCCTGGAGGTTAGAGCGTTAGGCCAACAGGTCGCTATGTTGTTGCTATGGCGTCTTATAAGGGTGGCAGGTACCCTGGAGGTTAGAGAGTTAGACCAACAGGTCGCTATGTTGTTGCTATGGCGTCTTATAAGGGTGGCAGGTACCCTCGAGGTTAGAGCGTTAGGCCAACAGGTCGCTATGTTGTTGCTATGGCGTCTTATAAGGGTGGCAGGTACCCTCGAGGTTAGAGCGTTAGGCCAACAGGTCGCTATGTTGTTGCTATGGCGTCTTATAAGGGTGGCAGGTATCCTCGAGGTTAGAGCGTTAGACCGACAGGTCGCTATGTTGTTGCTATGGCGTCTTATAAGGGTGGCAGGTACCCTGGAGGTTAGAGCGTTAGGCCAACAGGTCGCTATGTTGTTGCTATGGCGTCTTATAAGGGTGGCAGGTATCCTCGAGGTTAGAGCGTTAGACCAACAGGTCGCTATGTTGTTGCTATGGCGTCTTATAAGGGTGGCAGGTACCCTCGAGGTTAGAGCGTTAGGCCAACAGGTCGCTATGTTGTTGCTATGGCGTCTTATAAGGGTGGCAGGTACCCTGGAGGTTAGAGAGTTAGACCAACAGGTCGCTATGTTGTTGCTATGGCGTCTTATAAGGGTGGCAGGTACCCTGGAGGTTAGAGCGTTAGGCCAACAGGTCGCTATGTTGTTGCTATGGCGTCTTATAAGGGTGGCAGGTACCCTCAAGGTTAGAGCGTTAGGCCAACAGGTCGCTATGTTGTTGCTATGGCGTCTTATAAGGGTGGCAGGTACCCTGGAGGTTAGAGTGTTAGACCGACAGGTCGCTATGTTGTTGCTATGGCGTCTTATAAGGGTGGCAGGTACCCTCGAGGTTAGAGCGTTAGGCCAACAGGTCGCTATGTTGTTGCTATGGCGTCTTATAAGGGTGGCAGGTACCCTGGAGGTTAGAGCGTTAGACCGACAGGTCGCTATGTTGTTGCTATGGCGTCTTATAAGGGTGGCAGGTACCCTGGAGGTTAGAGCGTTAGGCCAACAGGTCGCTATGTTGTTGCTATGGTGTCTTATAAGGGTGGCAGGTACCCTCGAGGTTAGAGCGTTAGACCAACAGGTCGCTATGTTGTTGGTTGTTGCTATGGCGTCTTATAAGGGTGGCAGGTATCCTCGAGGTTAGAGCGTTAGACCAACAGGTCGCTATGTTGTTGCTATGGCGTCTTATAAGGGTGGCAGGTACCCTCGAGGTTAGAGCGTTAGACCGACAGGTCGCTATGTTGTTGCTATGGCGTCTTATAAGGGTGGCAGGTACCCTGGAGGTTAGAGCGTTAGACCGACAGGTCGCTATGTTGTTGCTATGGCGACTTATAAGGGTGGCAGGTACCCTCAAGGTTAGAGCGTTAGACCGACAGGTCGCTATGTTGTTGCTATGGAGTCTTATAAGGGTGGCAGGTACCTTCGAGGTTAGAGCGTTAGGCCGACAGGTCGCTGGTTCGAAACATGGATCTGAAAAGGTGAAACGGTATGTTGCTGTACCCTTGAGCAAGGCACTTAACCCCAATGGCTCCAGGTATGCTGGAGAATGGTGACCCCTGGTCGTGACCCCGGCAGGTGTCTCAGGAGGGTGTTGGGATAAGCAAGAAGAAGAAAAAAAATCCATGACACACTTTTGTGTAACAGGACAAATAATAATAAGCACCCGTCCTATTATTATCAAGAGGGACAGTGGCGTTTTTGTTATGTTCTTCTTCTCGTTCTTTCAAGCGAAAGGCATTTAAAGGTAAGCCTGGCACAGACGTACCGCTTCGCCTAGCTGAGTCCTACTAGGAGCAAAGCCAAACTAGTATGAGGACACCTTCAGCCCAGCCATGTGTGCATCTGTCATGTATCACTGAAAACGGGTTGGGTTGCTGAACAAACAACTCTGCGATGAGAAATCAGCCGGGGGGGGGGGGGGGGCTAGAGGTGGACACAGAGATGGGACACTGGTCTGGTGAGAGGTGTGTGTAGAGGTGGACACAGAGATGGGACACTGGTCTGGTGTGAGGTGTGTGTAGAGGTGGACACAGAGATGGGACACTGGTCTGGTGAGAGGTGTGTGTAGAGGTGGACACAGAGATGGGACACTGGTCTGGTGAGAGGTGTGTGTAGAGGTGGACACAGAGATGGGACACTGGTCTGGTGAGAGGTGTGTGTAGAGGTGGACACAGAGATGGGACACTGGTCTGGTGAGAGGTGTGTGTAGAGGTGGACACAGAGATGGGACACTGGTCTGGTGTGAGGTGTGTGTAGAGGTGGACACAGAGATGGGACACTGGTCTGGTGAGAGGTGTGTGTAGAGGTGGACACAGAGATGGGACACTGGTCTGGTGAGAGGTGTGTGTAGAGGTGGACACAGAGATGGGACACTGGTCTGGTGAGAGGTGTGTGTAGAGGTGGACACAGAGATGGGACACTGGTCTGGTGAGAGGTGTGTGTAGAGGTGGACACAGAGATGGGACACTGGTCTGGTGAGAGGTGTGTGTAGAGGTGGACACAGAGATGGGACACTGGTCTGGTGAGAGGTGTGTGTAGAGGTGGACACAGAGATGGGACACTGGTCTGGTGTGAGGTGTGTGTAGAGGTGGACACAGAGATGGGACACTGGTCTGGTGAGAGGTGTGTGTAGAGGTGGACACAGAGATGGGACACTGGTCTGGTGAGAGGTGTGTGTAGAGGTGGACACAGAGATGGGACACTGGTCTGGTGAGAGGTGTGTGTAGAGGTGGACACAGAGATGGGACACTGGTCTGGTGAGAGGTGTGTGTAGAGGTGGACACAGAGATGGGACACTGGTCTGGTGAGAGGTGTGTGTAGAGGTGGACACAGAGATGGGACACTGGTCTGGTGGGGCTATGTGCTCTAAAGTTGGCTTTGTTACCACTAGACTAGACCTTGGAAGGAACACACAACACTATATGTGGAGAAAAAAAGGCACAGCACACCAACATCAAAACCTCATCCCAACTGTAAAGTCTGGTGGAGGGAGCATCATGGTTTGGGGCTGCTTTGCTGCCTTAGGGCCTGGACAGCTTGCTATCATTGACGGAAAAATGAATTTTCTAGAGGTGTTCCAAGTTTATCAAGACATTTTGCTGGAGAATGTTAGGCTATCTTTCTGACAATTGAAGCTCAACAGAAGTTGGGTGATGCAACAGGACAATGACCCAAAAACACAGAAGTAAATCAACAACAGAAGAAAATACGCCTTCTGGAGTGGCCCAGTCAGAGTCCTGACCTCAACCCGATTGAGATGCTGTGGCATGACCTCGAGAGAGCAGTTCACACCAGACATCCCAAGAATATTGCTGAACAGTTTTGTAAAGAGGAATGGTCCAAAATTCTTCCTGACAGTTGTTACA
Organism: Salvelinus fontinalis; assembly: GCF_029448725.1. Classification (NCBI taxonomy): domain Eukaryota; kingdom Metazoa; phylum Chordata; class Actinopteri; order Salmoniformes; family Salmonidae; genus Salvelinus; species Salvelinus fontinalis. The sequence goes on from NC_074673.1 coordinate 6,662,787, forward strand.
GGTCTAATCCGCAACTACAGAAAACGTTTGGTTGAGGTTATTGCTGCCAAAGGAGGGTCAACCAGTTATTAAATCCAAGGGTTCACGTACTTTCCCCACCCTGCACTGTGAATGTTTACACGGTGTGTTCAGTAAAGACATGAAAACATTGTTTGTGTGTTATTAGTTTAAGCAGACTGTGTTTGTCTATTGTTGTGACTTAGATGAAGATCAGATCACATTTTATGACCAATTTATGCAGAAATGCAGGTATTTCCAAAGGGTTCACATACTTTGTCTTGCCGCTGTAGTTACAGATAATATGGCAAACATTAAAACAACACCATCCATTCTGGGCCAAATGTATTTCCATCAAGAAGAAGCCCGCTTTGTATCACATATTTCTGTCAGGAAGAGAGTGAACACATAGTTAAATATAGTTTATAATTAATGAGTGAGTCTTTATAAATTAAAATCCTTTCTTGGGAACATCTTAGTTTGCAAAAAAATCCAAACGAGGCTATCTTTTAAGGACGTTGTCATGTGGCCTGGCTGTTCTAGGAAAAGCCTTGTCAGATACACACACACACACACTCACACACGCACACACGCACGCACGCACGCACACACACACACACACACACACACACACACACACTCACACACTCACACACTCACACACACACACACACACACACACACACACACACACACACACACACACACACACACACACTAGAATGGAACATCAGCTAATGGGCGGGTTAGCCATTACCTGTGTGTAAACACTACTCATTCTGACAAGTAAAAAGCCTTTGTTACGTCCTTGGAAAGCTCTACAGTACACTTGGCAACAGAGCTCTTCTCCCATTTGCTGGTGCCTGACCCCTTCTTACTTAAGTGGAACAGGGATGAGAATCCCATTTTTGATTGTCTGTCTGATACACTTCCTCACAGGCACAGACACACTACCATACACATACACTCTACCATACACACCCTGTCACACATACAGCCTCTCTCTCACACACACACACACACTCACTCACTCTCTACTATACACAGTCACCCCCACACACACACACTACCATACACACACACTCTACCATACACACCCTGTCACACACACAGCCTCTCTCACACACACACACACACACACACACACACACACACACACACACACACACACACACACACACACACACACACACACACACACACACACACACACACACACACTCACTCTCTACTATACACAGTCACCCCCACACACACACACTACCATACACACACACTCTACCATACACACCCTGTCACACACACACAGCCTCTCTCATACACACACACACTCACTCACTCTCTACTATACACAGTCACCCCCACACACACACACTCACTCTCTACTATACACAGTCACCCCCCCCCCCACACACACACTCACTCTCTACTATACACAGTCACCCCCTGTCACACACACACTCACTCTCTACTATACACAGTCACCCCCCACACACACACACTCACTCTCTACTATACACAGTCACCCCCACACACACACACACCCTCTCTACCGTACACAGTTACTCACACACACACACACACACCCCCTCACACACACCCTTGGCGGGTAGCCTAGTGGTTAGAGCGTTGGGACAGTAACCGAAAGGTTGCTGGATCAAATCCCTGAGCTGACAGGGTAAAAATCTGTCGTTCTGCCCCCTGAGCAAGGCAGTTAACCCACTGTTACCCGGGCGCTGAAGACGTGGATGTCGATTATGGCAGCCCCCCCCCCCCCCCCCCCCCCCCCCCCCCCCCCGTACCTGTCTGATTCAGAGGGGTTGGGTTAAATGCGGAAGACACATTTCAGTTGAATACATTCAGTTGTACAACTGACTAGGTATCCCCCTTTTCCTTTCTCACACTCTCTACCATTCACAGGCATATACACAGGCACGCACACCCTCTCACAGGCATACACCCACTCTACTGTACACAGTCCCAAGTTGTTTCCATATCTGGCAATGTGCTGGTATGAGGGGGCCATTACAGAGAGAGAGAGCGATGAAAGGAGGGGCCTCCATGCCAGAGCTAGCATTACATGTTATCTTTCTGTGTGTCCATTAGTGACCAGGGCATTGATTAGTTAGTGACCAGGGTGTTGGTTAGTTAGTGACCAGGGTGTCGGTTAGTTAGTGACCAGGGCGTTGGTTAGTTAGTGACCAGGCGGTAGTTAGTTAGTGACCAGGCGGTAGTTAGTTAGTGACCAGGGCGTTGGTTAGTTAGTGACCAGGCGTAAGGTTAGTTAGTGACCAGGCGGTAGTTAGTTAGTGACCAGGCGGTAGTTAGTTAGTGACCAGGGCGTTAGTTAGTTAGTGACCAGGCGTAAGGTTAGTTAGTGACCAGGCGGTAGTTAGTTAGTGACCAGGGCGTTGGTTAGTTAGTGACCAGGGCTTTGGTTAGTTAGTGACCAGGGCTTTGGTTAGTTAGTGACCAGGGCATTGATTAGTTAGTGACCAGGGCGTTGGTTAGTTAGTGACCAGGGCTTTGGTTATTTAGTGACCAGGGCATTGGTTAGTTAGTGACCAGGGCATTGGTTAGTGCACCAATTTGTAAGTCGCTCTGGATAAGAGCGTCTGCTAAATGACTTAAATGTAATGTAAATGTTAGTTAGTGACCAGGGCGTTGATTAGTTAGTGACCAGGGCGTTGGTTAGTTAGTGGCCAGGGCGTTGGTTAGTTAGTGACCAGGGCGTTGGTTATTTAGTGACCAGGGTTTTGGTTAGTTAGTGACCAGGGTGTTGGTTAGTTAGTGGCCAGGGCTTTGGTTAGTTAGTGACCAGGGCGTTGGTTATTTAGTGACCAGGGCGTTGGTTAGTTAGTGACCAGGGCGTTGGTTAGTTAGTGACCAGGGCGTTGGTTAGTTGGTGACCAGGCGTTGGTTAGTTAGTGACCAGGGCGTTGGTTAGTTAGTGACCAGGGCGTTGGTTAGTTAGTGACCAGGGCGTTGGTTAGTTAGTGACCAGGGTGTTGGTTAGTTAGTGACCAGGGCATTGGTTAGTTAGTGACCAGGGTGTTGGTTAGTTAGTGATCAGACGTCGGTTAGTTAGTGACCAGGCGTCGGTTAGTTAGTGACCAGGGTGTTGGTTAGTTAGTAACCAGGGCGTTGGTTAGTTAGTGACCAGGGCGTTGGTTAGTTAGTGACCAGGGCGTTGGTTAGTTAGTGACCAGGGCGTTGGTTAGTTAGTGACCAAGGCGTTGGTTAGTTAGTGACCAGGGCGTTGGTTAGTTAGTGACCAGGGTGTTGGTTAGTTAGTGACCAGGGTGTTGGTTAGTTAGTGACCAGGGTGTTGGTTAGTTAGTGACCAGGGCATTGGTTAGTTAGTGACCAGGGCATTGGTTAGTTATTGACCAGGGTGTTGGTTAGTTATTGACCAGGGCGTTGGTTAGTTAGTGACCAGGGCGTTGGTTAGTTAGTGACCAGGGCGTTGGTTAGTTAGTGACCAGGGCGTTGGTTAGTTAGTGACCAGGGCGTTGGTTAGTTAGTGACCAGGGCGTTGGTTAGTTAGTGACCAGGGCGTTGGTTAGTTAGTGACCAGGGTGTTGGTTAGTTAGTGACCAGGGCATTGGTTAGTTAGTGACCAGGGCATTGGTTAGTTAGTGACCAGGGCGTTGGTTAGTTAGTGACCAGGGCGTTGGTTAGTTAGTGACCAGGGCGTTGGTTAGTTAGTGACCAGGGCGTTGGTTAGTTAGTGACCAGGGCGTTGGTTAGTTAGTGACCAGGGCGTTGGTTAGTTAGTGACCAGGGCGTTGGTTAGTTAGTGACCAGGGCGTTGGTTAGTTAGTGACCAGGGCGTTGGTTAGTTAGTGACCAGGGCGTTGGTTAGTTAGTGACCAGGCGTTGGTTAGTTTGTGACCAGGGCATTGGTTAGTTAGTGATCAGGCGTTGGTTAGTTTGTGACCAGGGCATTGGTTAGTTAGTGACCAGGGCGTTGGTTAGTTAGTGACCAGGGCGTTGGTTAGTTAGTGACCAGGGTGTTGGTTAGTTAGTGACCAGGGCGTTGGTTAGTTAGTGACCAGGGCGTTGGTTAGTTAGTGACCAGGGCGTTGGTTAGTTAGTGACCAGGGTGTTGGTTAGTTAGTGACCAGGGCGTTGGTTAGTTAGTGACCAGGCGTTGGTTAGTTAGTGACCAGGGCATTGATTAGTTAGTGACCAGGGCGTTGGTTATTTAGTGACCAGGGCGTTGGTTAGTTAGTGACCAGGGCGTTGGTTAGTTAGTGACCAGGGCGTTGGTTAGTTAGTGACCAGGGCGTTGGTTAGTTAGTGACCAGGACGTTGGTTAGTTAGTGACCAGGACGTTGGTTAGTTAGTGACCAGGCCGTTGGTTAGTTAGTGACCAGGCCGTTGGTTAGTTAGTGACCAGGGCGTTGGTTAGTTAGTGACCAGGCGTTGGTTAGTTAGTGACCAGGGCGTTGGTTAGTTAGTGACCAGGCGTTGGTTAGTTAGTGACCAGGGCGTTGGTTAGTTAGTGACCAGGTCATACAGCAGGACACCCCCACTTACATGAGATCAGAATCCCTGAAACACATCTCAAGTCTCCAGTTAACACACCAGCGGTCCAGGACATTTACAACCTGTACAAAACAGACAGGTGTCCACTACACACTGTCCATATTGGAGAGATATTAACACTGTTCCACCATGGCGATGTCAACTTCCCCTACGCATTTATTGAGACGGTGAAGATAAAAAGTTTCATTTGGCTCAATACTCCAGTATTTTGGATTTGAGATAAAATATTTCATATGATGCGACAGTACAGCGTGTCACCTTTTATTTTAGGATATTTCCATACATATCTGTTTTACCATTTAGAGATTAAAGCACTTTATGTATCTAATCTGCCCAGTAAAGCTGTCAAAACAAATACAGTATTGGAATAAATTAACCTATAGAGTATTAAAGAAGTCAAAAGTTTGCTATTTAGTCCCATATTCCTAGCACACAATGACTACATCAAGAGTGAGAGATGGGGGGGCAAGAGAGAGAGGGAGAGGTGGGGGGAGAGAGAGAGAGAGAGATGGGGGTGAGAGAGAGAGAGAGATGGGGGGGTGAGAGAGAGAGGGAGAGATGGGGGGCGAGAGAGAGAGATGGCAAGCGAGAGAGAGAGATGGCAAGCGAGAGAGAGAGATGGGGGGTGAGAGAGAGAGAGAGAGAGATGGGGCGAGAGAGAGAGATGGGGGGGCGAGAGAGAGGGAGAGATGGGGGCGAGACAGAGAGAGAGATGGGGGGTGAGAGAGAGAGATGGGGGCGAGAGAGAGGGAGAGATGGGGGCGAGAGAGAGGGAGAGATGGGGGCGAGACAGAGGGAGAGATGGGGGCGAGACAGAGAGAGAGATGGGGGCGAGACAGAGAGAGATGGGGGCGAGACAGAGAGAGAGATGGGGGGGCGAGAGAGAGAGAGAGATGGGGGCAAGAGAGAGAGAGAGATGGGGGGCGAGAGAGAGATGGGGGGGCGAGAAAGAGATGGGGGGCGAGAGAGAGAGGGAGAGATGGGGGGTGAGAGAGAGGGAGAGATGGGGTGAGAGAGAGGGAGAGATATCTTACATTACTCATATCATATGTATATACTGTATTTTATACCATCTATTGCACCTTGCATATGCCACTCGGCCATCACTCGTCTATATACTTACATGTACATATTCTCATTCACCCCAATGGATTTGTGTGTATTAGGTAGTTGTTGGGGAATTATTAGATATTACTGCACTGTCGGAACTAGAAGCACAAGCATTTCGCTACACTCACATTAACATCTGCTAACCATGTGTATGTGACCAATACAATTTGATTTGATTTGAACAGACACACAGAGAGAGATAGCATGCAGAGCAGAAATAAGCCGATACCCGCTAATTATCAAAATCAATAGAAAAGCAGTTAAATTCTACAACCACCTAAAAGGAATCGATTCCCAAACCTTCCATAACAAAGCCATCACCTACAGAGAGATGAACCTGGAGAAGAGTCCACTAAGCAAGCTGGTCCTGGGGCTCTGTTCACAAACACCAACATACCCCACAGAGCCCCAGGACAGCAACACAATTAGACCCAACCAAATCATGAGAAAACAAAAATATAATTACTTGACACATTGAAAAGAATTAACACAAAAACTGAGCAAACTAGAATGCTATTTGGCCCTTAACAGAGAGTACACAGTGGCAGAATACCTGACCACTGTGACTGACCCAAACTTAAGGAAAGCTTTGACTATGTACAGACTCAGTGAGCATAGCCTTGCTATTGAGAGAGGCAGCCATAGGCAGACCTGGCTCTCAAGAGAAGACAGGCTATGTGCACACTGCCCACAAAATGAGGTGGAAACTGAGCCTCATTTCCTAACCTCTTCAAAAACATTCAAAAACAAACCCAATTTTGATAAACTCCCATTTCTACTGGGTGAAATACCACAGTGTGCCATCACAGAAGCAAGATTTGTGACTTGTTGCCACAAGAAAAGGTCAACCAGTGAAGAACAAACACCATTGTAAATACAACCCATATTTATGCTTATTTATTTTCCATTTTGTACTTTAGTTATTTGCACATTGTTACAACACTGTAAATATACATAATATGACATTTGTAATGTCTTTATTCTTTTTGAACTTCTGTATGTGTAATGTTCACTGTTCATTTTTATTGTTCATTTAACTTTTGTTTATTATCTACCTCACTTGCTTTGGCAATGTTAACATATGTTTCCCATGCCAATAAAGCCCCTTGAATTGAATTGAGAGAGGGAGGGAGGGAAGGAAGGAAGGAAGGAAGGAAGGAAGGAAGGAAGGAAGGAAAGAAAGAAAGAAAGAAAGAAAGAAAAAGGAAGGAAGGAAGGAAGGAAGGAAGGAAGGAAGGAAGGAAGGAAGGAAGGAAGGAGAGACCACACAACATGCAGGAGGAGAGTAAACTACTAAAGCCTGGAACTAGAACACGGAACAGACCGCAAGGGGAGGCAACAAGCCAATCACATTCTGACTATGTATTAATCAGAGAAGTGTTCTACTTGGTCTTGGAGACGAGTATAAAGAAACAAACCCAGCAGAATGGCCTCAGTTACCGTTTGTGTTGACATTCAGTCAATCACTGGCTAGTCCCCTCTAGTAATTGTATTTATATGCCGGTAGAGATTATGTGCGAATGCTATTGGAAACCATTCAACTCTAGACGAGTCCCCAAAGTACTGTAGTCCTCTACAAGTATGTCTGTTGATTATTAACCCAAACCAAAATATCACTCTGTATGTGTCCTTTATTATGTCTTGTGGCTGTGTTGCTAGATAGTCCACGGTATCATTCACTACAATGTGGTTTCACTGAATGGTTGATAGCTAACTGGGTGGAACAGTGTAGAAACATGACAGTATCCCCCTGAACACCCTGATGGAAACTTCCAGTACTGTGTGTGCGTGCGTGCGTCCGTGCGTGCGTGCGTGTGTGTGTGTGTGTGTGTGTGTGTGTGTATATATGTGTGTCTGTGTGTGTGTGTGTGTATATATGTGTGTGTGTGTGTGTATATATGTATATGTGTGTGTGTGTGTGTGTGTGCTTGTGTGCATGTCAGAGGTTTGGCTGTGTGTGGAACATATGCTTCTCATTGTGCGGATATTAAAAACTTTATATGTGTCATCGAAAAATAAAAGACGTTTGATGCCACAAGAAGTTATTCAAGAGTTTATTTCCAAATGCCATATGCACCAATTTTTCACATTTGTGTTTTTTTTCTTGAGATATGATTGATTATGGGTGCCTTCATGTGTGTGTAGAATAGTATTGTTCTAAGATGTTTTATTAATATATTTTATTCATTTATGTTATTCATATATTTTATCTATCCTAGCTTTCTTAAAAAACCCTCTCCAGTCTAAGCCCTGTCTAAGCTATATGGAATGGTTTTAATAAGAAGAAGAAAAATACTTGATGAAAAATGTAATTTGGCCTTACAGCTAATAGCCCAAACAAACGCATTAAATGACAGATTCACTACATGGAACAACTGATAGTCTCCCCCCCCCCTCCTGGGGTCACTGGGGTCACGGAGGATGGTCAGATCAGTTTTTAGGCCAAACCATTCGGACACTACAGACAATTTTGTAATAAGACTGATTTTTTTGTTCGGGATGTCTCCCGGTCTGTCAAACATGGCTCCATCTCTTGTCACCTTTCACCAAAATGTAGTTGTGGATTGAGACACATCCAATGAAAATACACTACATGACCAAAAGTATGTGGACACACCTTCAAACTAGTGGATTCGGCTATTTTAGCCACACCCGTTACTGACAGGTGTATAAAATCGAGCACACCACCATGCCATCTCCATAGTTAAACATTGGTATAGAAAAGCACAGTGACTTTCAACATGGCACCGTCATAAAATGCCACCTTTTCAACAAGTTAGTTTGTCAAATTTCTGTCCTGCTAGAGCTGCCCCAGTCATCTGTATGTGATGTTATTGTGAAGTGGAAACGTCGAGGAGCAACAACGGCTCAGCTAAGTGGTAGGCCACACAAGCTCACAGAACGGGACCGCCGAGTACTGAAGCGCATAGCACGGAAAAATCATCTGTCCTCGGTTAGAACACTCACTACCGAGTTCCAAACTGACTCTGGAAGCAATGTCAGCACAAGAACTGTTCGTCGGGAGCTTCATGAAATGGGTTTCCGTGGCCGAGCAGCCGCACACAAGCCTAAGATCACCATTGCTCCATTGGACTCTGGAGCTGTGGAAACGCGTTCTCTGAATCACGCTTTACAATCTGGCAGTCCGGTGGACGAATCTGGGTTTGGTGGATGCCAGGAGAACGCTACCTGTCCTTATGCATAGTGCTGTAACTGTAAAGTTTGGTGGAGGAGGAATAATGGTCTTTGGCTGTTTTTCATGGTTCAGGCTAGGCCCCTTAGTTCCAGTGAAGGAAATCTTAACACTACATACATTCTAGATGATTCTGTGCATCCAAATTTGTGGCAACAGTTTGGGGAAGTCCTTTTCCTGTTTCTGCATGACAATGCTCCCGTGCACAAAGCGAGGCCCATACAGAAATGGTTTGTCGAGATCGATGTGGAAGAACCTGACTGACCTACACAGAGCCCTGACCTCAACCCCATCGTACACCTATGGGATGAATTGGAACGCCGACTGCGTCCCAGGCCTAATCGCCCAATATCAGTGCCCGACCTCATTAATGCTCTTGTGGCTGAATGGAAGCAAGTCCACTGCAGCAATGTTCCAACATCTAGTGGAAAGCTTTCCCAGAAGAGTGGAGGCTGTTATAGCAGCAAAAGGGGGGACCAACTCCATATTAATGCCTTCTCAGAAGAGTGGAGGCTGTTATAGCAGCAAAGGGGGGGACCAACTTCATATTAATGCCTTCCCAGAAGAGTGGAGGCTGTTATAGCAGCAAAAGGGGGGACCAACTCCATATTAATGCCTTCCCAGAAGAGTGGAGGCTGTTATAGCAGCAAAGGGGGGACCAACTCCATATTAATGCATTCCCAGAAGAGTGGAGGCTGTTATAGCAGCAAAAGGGGGGGACCAACTCCATATTAATGCCTTCTCAGAAGAGTGGAGGCTGTTATAGCAGCAAAGGGGGGGACCAACTCCATATTAATGCCTTCCCAGAAGAGTGGAGGCTGTTATAGCAGCAAAAGGGGGGGACCAACTCCATATTAATGCCTTCCCTGAAGAGTGGAGGCTGTTATAGCAGCAAAGGGGGGACCAACTCCATATTAATGCCTTCCCAGAAGAGTGGAGGCTGTTATAGCAGCAAAGGGTGGACCAACTCCATATTAATGCCTTCCCAGAAGAGTGGAGGCTGTTATAGCAGCAAAGGGGGGACCAACTCCATATTAATGTCTTCCCAGAAGAGTGGAGGCTGTTATAGCAGCAAAGGGGGGACCAACTCCATATTAATGCCTTCCCTGAAGAGTGGAGGCTGTCATAGCAGCAAAGGGGGGACCAACTCCATATTAATGCCTTCCCAGAAGAGTGGAGGCTGTTAGAGCAGCAAAAGGGGGGGACCAACTCCATATTAATGCCTTCCCTGAAGAGTGGAGGCTGTTATAGCAGCAAAGGGGGGACCAACTCCATATTAATGCCTTCCCAGAAGAGTGGAGGCTGTTATAGCAGCAAAGGGTGGACCAACTCCATATTAATGCCTTCCCAGAAGAGTGGAGGCTGTTATAGCAGCAAAGGGTGGACCAACTCCATATTAATGCCTTCCCAGAAGAGTGGAGGCTGTTATAGCAGCAAAGGGGGGACCAACTCCATATTAATGCCTTCCCAGAAGAGTGGAGGCTGTTATAGCAGCAAAGGGGGGACCAACTCCATATTAATGCCTTCCCTGAAGAGTGGAGGCTGTTATAGCAGCAAAGGGTGGACCAACTCCATATTAATGCCTTCCCAGAAGAGTGGAGGCTGTTATAGCAGCAAAGGGGGGACCAACTCCATATTAATGCCTTCCCAGAAGAGTGGAGGCTGTTATAGCAGCAAAGGGGGGACCAACTCCATATTAATGCCTTCCCTGAAGAGTGGAGGCTGTTATAGCAGCAAAGGGGGGACCAACTCCATATTAATGCCTTCCCAGAAGAGTGGAGGCTGTTATAGCAGCAAAGGGTGGACCAACTCCATATTAATGCCTTCCCAGAAGAGTGGAGGCTGTTATAGCAGCAAAGGGGGGACCAACTCCATATTAATGTCTTCCCAGAAGAGTGGAGGCTGTTATAGCAGCAAAGGGGGGACCAACTCCATATTAATGCCTTCCCTGAAGAGTGGAGGCTGTCATAGCAGCAAAGGGGGGACCAACTCCATATTAATGCCTTCCCAGAAGAGTGGAGGCTGTTATAGCAGCAAAAGGGGGGGACCAACTCCATATTAATGCCTTCCCTGAAGAGTGGAGGCTGTTATAGCAGCAAAGGGGGGACCAACTCCATATTAATGCCTTCCCAGAAGAGTGGAGGCTGTTATAGCAGCAAAGGGTGGACCAACTCCATATTAATGCCTTCCCAGAAGAGTGGAGGCTGTTATAGCAGCAAAGGGTGGACCAACTCCATATTAATGCCTTCCCAGAAGAGTGGAGGCTGTTATAGCAGCAAAGGGGGGACCAACTCCATATTAATGCCTTCCCAGAAGAGTGGAGGCTGTTATAGCAGCAAAGGGGGGACCAACTCCATATTAATGCCTTCCCTGAAGAGTGGAGGCTGTTATAGCAGCAAAGGGGGGACCAACTCCATATTAATGCCTTCCCAGAAGAGTGGAGGCTGTTATAGCAGCAAAGGGGGGACCAACTCCATATTAATGCCCATGATTTTGGAATGAGATGTTCAACGAGCAGGTGTCCACATACTTGTGTCGATGTAGTGTATATCTAGCTTAAACTGACGAATTTGTATAGGGATTGTTTTATGATGCTAATTAGATTTCCGTGGGGCCGCGCATATCGACTCTAGTGGGTGAAGATGAATGCACTTAACTGTAAGTCGCTCTGGATAAGAGTGTCTGTTAAATTAATAAAATGGTAAATATATGTTTTACACACAGATCTTACCGTGTTGAATGATTTAACTAGCGCTACTACTTATTTCTCTGAGAGTGAAGCAGATTTATAGTATTTTGCAAAAACAACATGATTATTTTGTCTCTCTGACACAAACCCTCAAGTGATAGATTTTAAACGAATATCTGTCAACAACAACAAAAGACATGCCATGATTAGATAGTGAAAAAAAACCACACCAATCTCTTTCATAACACTAAATGCTAATTTACCAACATTTCTAAAAATGGATATATAACGTTTTGGAATAAAACTCTTCAAATGTTGACATGAAAACAGTTTCCTCCCAAATCCTCCCATTCTATTGTTATTTCATTATTATTGCTCTGCTGCTGTTGATGACACATAGCTCTGATGAAACATTCATCCATAAATAAAAACCATAACGTGCAGGCTCACACAGCCTCATTAAAATGTCCCATTCTGCTAGAATAGGAATAGCCACAGGGCCTTACAATACAACACAACAGCATACGATGAGAGAGAGAGAGAGAGAGATCGGTGTGGAAGAACCTGACTGACCTGCACATAGCCCTGACCTCGACCCCATCGTACACCTTTGGGATGAATTGGAACGCCGACTGTGAGCCAGGCCTAATCACCCAACATTTTTTCAATATTATTGCTCTGCTGCTGTTGAGAGAGAGAGACAGAGAGACAGAGAGAGAGAAGAGACAGAGAGAGAGAGAGAGAGACACAGAGAGAGACAGAGAGAGAGTAGCATAGAGAGACAGAGAGAGAGAGAGAGAGAGAGAAGAGACAGAGAGAGAGAGAGACACAGAGAGAGACAGAGAGAGAGTAGCATAGAGAGAGAGAGACAGAGAGAGAGAGAGACATAGAGAGAGAGAGAGACATAGATAGAGAAGAGAGACAGAGAGACAGAGAGAGAGAAGAGAGACAGAGAGAGAGAGAAGAGTGGCTAGAACACTAATGTGAGAGGTCTGGACCGCGGCTCGGCACAAAGGGAGAGCTTGAGTCTTGACATTAAGTCAGTCATGCTGTTCACCTCTGTCAACTCGCAGTATCGTACATCGTCACCTCCCAGGTCAGATATCACGTATATGCAGTATATATTGTGCTGTTCACCTCTGTCACCTCGCAGTATCGTACATCGTCACCTCCCAGGTCAGATATCACGTATATGCAGTATATATTGTGCTGTTCACCTCTGTCACCTCGCAGTATCGTACATCGTCACCTCCCAGGTCAGATATCACGTATATGCAGTATATATTGTGCTGTTCACCTCTGTCACCTCGCAGTATCGTACATCGTCACCTCCCAGGTCAGATATCACGTATATGCAGTATATATTGTGCTGTTCAGTGATGTCCGAGGGGGAGGAAAGAGTGTTGGTTGTTTGCAGTAACTTCTGTGTTGTTGTAATATCGCAAATGGACTGTTTCACCATTAAGGATTCCAGCTGTGCTCGTAATAGGTAGGAGAACTATCGTCTTATGCTGAGGATAGCCGAGTTTCATGCCAGGCTTCAGAAGCAGTCGTTAGGCACGGGCAATTTAAGTGTAGGAAGGATGAAACAGCGTCTGTGCCACCGGAAAGGGAAAGGGGGATACCTAGTCAGTTGTACAGCTGAATGCACTCAACTGAAATGTGTCTTCTGCATTTAACCCAACCCCAGTAAGTACAGGTAGTAGTGGTAATCCCCCAGCACGGCCCCCACAGCTCAACCGGTGTCGCTCATTCAGCCGATAGAAACTCTCAACCGGTTTTCCTCACTAAGCAACGAGTCGGAGTCCGAGGAGTCTCGGGTCTCTCTTTACGGGGTCTAAGCCACCTAAGCTTCCCACCATTAGCTCTGACAAATTAAAAACCCTAGTCATTGGCGACTCTATTACCCGCAGTATTAGACTTAAAAAGAATCACCCATCAATCATACATTGCTTACCAGGGGACAGGGCTACCGACGTAAAGGCTAATCTGAAGAGGGTGCTGGCTAAGGCTCAAACTGGCAAGTGTAGAGAGTATAGGGATATTGTTATCCACGTCGGCAACCAACGATTTTAGGATGAAACAGTCAAGAGGTCACCAAGCGCAAGATAGGTTCAGCGTGTAACTTAGCCAGAAAGACGTGTCAGCAACGAGTAGTTGTCTTAAGGCCACCTCCGAGTTAGGGAGAGTGATGAGCTCTCCAGCAGACTTGCACAACTTAACCGCTGCTTGAAAAGTGTTTTCTGCCCCTCCCCAAAAGATCGAATGTGTAGTAAATTGGCCCTCTTTCTGTGTCTTACCCACAAACAGGACCGAGCCTGGCCTGCTGAGGAATGACAGACTCCATCCTAGCTGGAGGGGTGCTCTCATCTTATCTATCAACATAAACAGGGCTCTAACTCCTCTAGCTCCACAATGAGATAGGGTGAAGGCCAAGCTCTTAGCTAGCTTGCCAGTTTGGTGGAGTCTGCCTCTAGCACAGGCAGTGTAGTCAGCACAGGCAGTGTAGTCAGCTCAGGCAGTGTAGTCAGCACAGGCAGTGTAGTCAGCACAGTCAGTGTAGTCAGCTCAGTCAGTGTAGTCAGCTCAGTCAGTGTAGTCAGCACAGTCAGTGTAGTCAGCTCAGTCAGTGTAGTCAGCTCAGTCAGTGTAGTCAGCTCAGTCAGTGTAGTCAGTTCAGTCAGTGTAGTCAGCACAGTCAGTGTAGTCAGCACAGTCAGTGTAGTCAGCACAGTCAGTGTAGTCAGCTCAGTCAGTGTAGTCAACTCAGTCAGTGTAGTCAGCTCAGTCAGTGTAGTCAGCACAGTCAGTGTAGTCAGCACAGTCAGTGTAGTCAGCACAGTCAGTGTAGTCAGCTCAGTCAGTGTAGTCAGCTCAGTCAGTGTAGTCAGCACAGTCAGTGTAGTCAACTCAGTCAGTGTAGTCAGCACAGTCAGTGTAGTCAGCCCCGTTATCCCCATTGAGACTGTGTCTGTGCCTCAATCTAGGTCGGTCAAAACTGAACATAGTGGTGTTTGCGTTAACAGTTCCTGTAATTTTTTAAAGACATAATACCTCACATTCCAAAATAGTACTACTTTAATGTTAGATCCCTCACTTCCAAGGCAGTCATAGTCAATGAACTAATCACTGATCATGAACTTGATGTGATTGGCCGGACTGAAACTTGGCTCAAGCCTGATGAATTTAATGAGGCATCTCCTCCTGGTTACACTAGTGACCATATCCCTCGCGCATTCCCCCATAAGTGGATTTGTTGCTAACATTTATGACAGAAAATGTACATTTTTGAAGAAAAGAAAAGACTGCATTTTCATCTTTTGAGGTTCTAGTCATAAAATCTAGGCAGCTCACTTTTTGTAGCTACTGTTTACAGGCCTCCTGGGTCATATATATCGTTCCTCACTGACTTCCCTGAATTCCTATAGGACTTGATGATCATTAGAAAACAAATTACGGACTCCTCCATGAATATGCGTATTTTTCCAAAACTCAGTTTTCCTGAGTTTTCACAAAACTGTCAGGACCTCGGATCAATTGAGACACTGAAGTTTTTTTTTTAAATCCTGTATCTTTCCAAACGTTCACAAAAAAAGGTATTGGCCTCTAAACATTCCAGCTGTCTATTGGACCTTATTCTAACTAAACGACTGAAAGAGCTACATCCTGTGTTTGGCCTTCCTATGTTGAACATAATAAATGCTTCTCTATCCACCAGATGTGAACCAAACTCACTAAAAGTGGCAGAAATAAAGCCGAACCGTTTGACTCTGAATCTTTTTTGAACAATCGGGCCTATATAAAAATATTTTTGCAAAAGCTGTTGCTCAGCAATTCAGTGGCTTCCTGAAGACAAACAATTTATACAAAATGCTCCAGTCTGGTTTTAGACCCCATCATAGCACTGAGACTGCACTCACTTCACGAGTGCAGTCTCAGTGCTATGATGGGGTCTAAAACCAGACTGGAGTTAAATGACCTTTTAATGGCATCAGACCAAGGCTTTTCATCTGTCCTCGTGCTCCTAGACCTTAGTGTCGCTTTCGATACTGTCAATCACCACATTCTTTGGAGAGATTGAAAACCGTATCAGAGAAGATATCAGTTCATCTCTGTGGATGGTTTGTCCTCTGACAAATCAATGGTAAGTCTCGGTGATCCTCTTGGTGATGTCATTCGTAAACACGATGTCAACTTTCACTGCTATGCAGAAGACACAGCTGTACTTTCCGTTGAAACATGGTGAAGGCCCTAAATTGCTTACCCTGGAACCCTGTGTTTCAGACATAAGGAAGTGGATGGAAACTTTTGTTGCTTTTAAACTCGGACAAAACAAAGATGATAGTCCTAGGTCCCAAGAAACAAAGAGATCTGCAGATCTGACAATGAATCTCATTGGTTGTACAGTCTCAAATAAAACTGAAGTGTTTTGATGAACATATCAAATTATTTCAATAGTAGCCTTTTCCCATCTTTATAACATTGCAAAACTTGGAAAAGCTAATCCATGCTTTTGTCACTTCAAGATTAGACTACTGTAATGCTCTACTCTCCGGCTTCCCGGATAAGGCACTGTGACAGAGCCCAGGGAGAGGCCACTTCCACGTACCAGAGCTAAGTGGGTCTCAGGGTACAGAGGCTCAGTGAGGCAGAGTAAATGGTGCAAACTTAGGTTTTATTTCATAATTGACCAACAGAAATGCTTACAAATGAAAAAAAACTTCAAGTATAACTTCAAATAACAAAGGTTATCTAGAGTCTTTCAGCCCCAACCTGTCTGCTGCTTGTCCAGCCAATCCCACACTTGATTGACGTATTATCTCAGCTGGGCTCCATTAGCCTTCCAACAGGGAAGGTACCAGAAAGGCGCTAGAAAGGCGCAGTAAGAGGGCTTGCCTCGCCAAAAGCACACTTCTTTCCCCCATTACGGCCACCCCTTCCAAAATGTTAGCCCTTAGTCTGTTTGGGTGATAAGGGGCAAGTCACTTAGCAAGAGACACGGTTGGGATGAGGGGCAAGAGGGGCTGTGGCTTTGGCACTGGAGAGGGTTGACTGTAGAGGAAATTGTGGCGCTGTGAGAAACTGCAGTGTTGGTGGTGCCCCTAGTGGCACGGCGAGGTGACTGCAGTAATGGCGGTGACCCTGGTGGCAAGACAAGGGACTGCCGTGATGATGGTGCCCCTGGTTGTACGGCAGTGACCTTGGGCCAAGGAGACAGTGGCAGGTCCTTGGAGTCCCCCAGCAGGGGTTCAATGGCAGAGACACGCATTGGCTTAGAGTATTAGAGGACACCGGGGTGGCTGCCTCAGGGCTGAGGGGCGGTGATGGTTTGACCTCCGCGGGGCTGGAGGGAGGCGATGGCTCGGCCTCCGCAGAGCTGGAGGGCGGCGATGGCTCAATCTCCGCAGGGCCGGAGGGCGGCGATGGCTCAATCTCCGTAGGGCTAGAGGGCGGCGATGGCTCAATCTCCGTAGGGCTAGAGGGCAGCGATGGCTCAATCTCCGCAGGGCTAGAGGGCAGCGATGGCTCAATCTCCGCAGGGCTGGAGGGCGGCGATGGCTCGTTCTTTATTAGGCTGGAGTGTGGTGTCAGCCTTTCAGTGCTGGATTCTCAGGAAGGTCTGTTGGGTCTTGGGGGGTTTGGGCACATCTGCCAGTCGTGTCCAAAGTCCTCACAGCTTCAACAGAATTCCGAGTCATGGGCCAAACAGTCCAACCAGTGACGGCTAGGGCTTCCACACCAGCCAAACCACCCCTTCAGCTGTGAGAAGTCGATAACCGGGGATGTCGACAGCCCTAAGTCACTGGTGCAGAGAGCCTCTGACTTCTTCTTCTGTTCTAGAAGCGGGGTGAAATCCTGATCTCACACCAGACTCTTGTAAAAAGCTGTGTGAAGAGGTCCTCTTGAGCTTCACGCTCTTGATTGTCTACTTTTAGCTTTTCTTCTTGGCATTACTTTGACTTTAAATGAACTGCACTCTGCCTCCAGGGAGCGATGTACCGTGACTGCACAACCTAGCTCATGGCCATCCGGGCTAGCAAGAGCTGCTTGTACCCACATTCTCCACCATTTGTGACAAAGCCCGGGGAGAGGCCACTGCCACGGACTAGAGCTAAGTGGGTCTCAGGGTACAAAGGCTCAGTGAGGCAGAGTAAATGGTTCAAACTTAGGTTTTATTTCATAATTGACCAACAGAAACGCTTATAAAGAATACACTTAAATTATAACTTAAAATAACTAAGGTTTACAACAAGCTACCGTGTTCTTGTCATGTCGTGTTGCTACCATGCTGTGTTGTCATGTGTTGCTACCATGCTGTGTTGTCATGTGTTGCTACCATGCTGTGTTGTCATGTGTTGCTACCATGCTGTGTTGTCATGTGTTGCTACCATGCTGTGTTGTCATGTGTTGCTACCATGCTGTGTTGTCATGTGTTGCTGCCATGCTGTGTTGTCATGTGTTGCTGCCATGCTGTGTTGTTGTCTTATATGTCTCTCTTTATGTAGTGTTGTGGTATCTCTCTTGTCGTGGTGTGTTTTGCCCCATGGTGTGTTATTTTATCCCAGCCCCCGTCCCCACAGGAGGCCTTTTGCCTCTTGGTAGGCCTTCATTGTAAATAAGAATTTGTTCTTAACTGACTTGCCTAGTTAAATAAAGGTTAAAATAAATAAAATATCTAAAACAGAGAGTATTTCAGCCCCAACAAGGTCTGTTGCTTTCTCCAGACCTTTCCCTTGTATGGGAGCAGCAGCAGCCTAATCAACTGTTGGGGCCGATTGTCCAGCCATTCACACACTTGATTGACCCTCAGCAGGGCTCCATTATAGCCACCCAAGAGAGATTCCGTCCTCCAGCGCCACTGGCACTAAATAAACTTCAGCTAGTGCTTAATATGTGACTCGTTTAACTTCACAGGAGAGGCATTTGAATGTAAATATTTATTTTTTATCAAAATGTGTTTTTTGGCAGAAATGCCTTCTGGAACATATGAACTTTCATGTGCCTTAATAACAAAGTTGTATGGCATCTGTAAATACAAATAAAATGCTTAAATTGTAAGCTTAGTTGGTTTAGCCACGGAAAAAGTCAGGAACCTTCCCACTAGCCATGATTGACTGAGATGATGGATGGGCTGAATTGGTCTGCCATGTAGCACGCTTCTGTCTATAGCATGAGCTGCTCAGTATGTGTAGTCCCTTATAACTCGGGCTTTATTTAAATATATCACGAAAAACTTCAAAAGTGTTGCTCTCCATTTTCTAGAGGACCGCATTTTGAAATCAGTGGAATGCCCGGTGGAAGCAGAGTATGATAGCTATGGAGATGGAGAAAATTATGTTTGATTGCAAATATGCGGAGGGAGATGAAAAGAGAACAAACTTAAGCTGTTGTATATAACACCTGTCTCCGGGTTACATCTTCAAACAAAGGGCAACCATGGCAACCGTGACAGAGAGGGAGAAGCGCCCATCCATGTATACAGGTAAGAGAGTCTAACTAGCTACATTTTCAGATATTATATGTTTCTAATTTTGACTTAAAGTCATTTTCATTTTAAGTTAATGCATACTGTTAGGTAGCTAGCTAACGTTAGCTGGCTGGCTGGCTCGCTAGCTGAAGTTACGTGTATTATCTGTGTAGTAATAGTATTTGTATCGCAGAGCCATTTGCATTGCTAGTTATAGCCTAATGTTAGCTAGCTAGCTAACATTGAACCTAGTTGATGACCTAACTGTAGATTCATGCAGGGTAGTAACGTTTATGAGTTTGGATTATGGTTCATTGTTTAGCTAGCTAGCTAACATTGAACCTAGTTGATGACCTACCTGTAGATTCATGCAGGGTAGTAACGTTATGAGTTTGGATTATGGTTCATTGTTTAGCTAGCTAGCTAACATTGAACCTAGTTGATGACCTACCTGTAGATTCATGCAGGGTAGTAACGTTATGAGTTTGGATTATGGTTCATTGTTTAGCTAGCTAGCTAACATTGAACCTAGTTGATGACCTACCTGTAGATTCATGCAGGGTAGTAACGTTATGAGTTTGGATTATGGTTCATTGTTTAGCTAGCTAGCTAACATTGAACCTAGTTGATGACCTACCTGTAGATTCATGCAGGGTAGTAACGTTATGAGTTTGGATTATGGTTCATTGTTTAGCTAGCTAGCTAACATTGAACCTAGTTGATGACCTACCTGTAGATTCATGCAGGGTAGTAACGTTATGAGTTTGGATTATGGTTCATTGTTTAGCTAGCTAGCTAACATTGAACCTAGTTGTTTACCTACCTGTAGATTCATGCAGGGTAGTAACGTTATGAGTTTGGATTATGGTTCATTGTTTAGCTAGCTAGCTAACATTGAACCTAGTTGATGACCTAACTGTAGATTCATGCAGGGTAGTAACGTTATGAGTTTGGATTATGGTTCATTGTTTAGCTAGCTAGATGTCTAAACAAAAGACTCCACTATGCCAGTAACCATTTCCCTGTACCGTTTACACCTTCAATGTCTTCTGCAGGTGACAAATAAACTTAGATTTTATTTGATATCGTGTGTGTTTACCAGAGATGGTAATGTGAAGAACAAAATGACCTGCACCAAAGTCAAATTAGGATATAACGTTAGGCCAACGAGACATTGTCCAAGTTAAAAAAAATTCTCAGGTAGAATGCCCTGCTTTTATTTCGTCACACTCAGAACCTTAACCTGTTGGGGATGGGGGCGCTGTTTAGACTATTTATGCTAATTGGGTAATTTTTGAAACGGCTTCCCACAAAATCCTTGATCGTACAATATGCATATTATTATTATTATTGGATAGAAAACAGTCTATAGTTTCTATAGGAGTTGAAATTTTGTCTCTAAGTGGAACAGAGCCCATTCTACAGCAATTTCCCTGACATGGATTCAGATTTCAGAAATGTTGGCCACTGTTCTGAAGTCAGTTAAAACGGCACTGATATTGCTATGACTATACGGACACTTCTTACGTCTTCCCCTGGATGCCTTTACGTGATGACGATTCCAATGGGGTCGATTGCGCGTTCACAGGCCCTATAAATCAAAAAACCCTGTAGCTAGCAAGTCTTTCCTTGGTGCGTAACGTGCGTGCTGGACACCGACCCGCTCCTGTTCCAAGCGTTAGTTTAGCCTGTTATATTTCTCCGGTCATCTTTTCACTCGTTATAGGAGTTAAAAACATCATAAGGTAGTTAATTTAAAGCGTTTTATAGCAATTTATATCCGTTTAGTGCGATTTTGGGACATTTACTTTTGCAACGATGTGAATAGTTGGGCACGCTTTTCAGTTCATCCCGAACGCAGTTGGCATTTCCACATGGCAAGAGGACAGCTTTCCACCAAAAGACGATTGCTCCCAAGAAAGGATCCTTTGCCCAAGATACTGATGGAAGAACAGCTCAAGGTAGGACATTTTTATTATGATAAATCGTGTTTCTGTCGAAACATTTTAGTGGCTTAGGACGCCATGTTTTTTGACGTAGCTTCGCTTGGCGCAAACTGTATTGAAAAGTAAGGATAAATCAAAAAATGTTATTCCGCAATTGTATTAAGAATTAAATTGTCTATCAATCCCTGTCCACCCTATATTTTTTAGTCACGTTTATGAGTATTTATGTATAAGAGTAGATCACTGTCTAAGTGGCGCAAGGACTTTTTCTGACCAGCTTGTCTACATTTCACATTGTCTAACCATGATTTTGGTGGCTAAATATAAACATTTGCGATCAAACTCTATATGGAATGTGTAATATGATGTTACAGGAGTGTCATCGGAAGAATTCTGAGAAGGTTAGTGAAAAAATTAATATCTTTTGGCGATGTTGACTTTTATCGCTCACTTTGGCTAGAATCAATGCTGGGCTGCTATGTGCTATGTGCTATGCTAATATAACGATTTATTGTGTTTTCGCTGTAAGACACTTAGAAAATCTGAAATATTGTCTGTATTCACAGGATCTGTGTCTTTCGATTCGTGTATGCTGTGTATTTTTACGAAATGTTTGATGATTAGTAAGTAGGTAAACACGTTGCTCTAAGTAGTTATTCTATTCCATTTGTGACGGTGGGTGCAATTGTAACCTATGCCATCTACCTGAAATATGCACTTTTTTCTAACAAAACCTATCCCATACCATAAATATGTTATCAGACTGTCATCTAATTAGTTTTTTTGTTGGTTAGGGGCTATAAATATCTTAGTTTAGCCGAATTGGTGATGGCTACTGGTGTTGGTGGACAAATAAAAGATGGTGGATTATGCTAATGTGTTTTTAGGTAATAGATGTACATCTTTACATATTGTGTCTTCCCTGTAAAACATTTTAAAAATCGGACATGTTGACTGGATTCACAAGATCTGTGTCTTTCATTAGCTGTATTGGACTTTAATGTGTGAAAGTTAAATATTTTAAAAAAATATTTTTTTTTAATTTCGCGGCACTGGTTTTTCAGTGGGGGGGGGGGGGGGTGCCGCTAGCGCCACGCTGATCCTAGACAGGTTAACGCGAAATGACAAGTTTGATGTCAGACGACAATAGAACGTTTATGACGTCACTGCTACAACTGTCTAGACATGTTGATAGACGTAGTATAAACCAGCCTTTAGTCTTGAAATCGCTGTTTAGCACATGTGAATCCTGAAAGAGATGGGTGGGGCTAATGCTTAAGAGCGTGTGAAAGGTGCTGAATGGGTGTAGACAAAGAAGAGCTCTCCAGTAGGTGTACTAAAACATTCAAAGGCCATTTTCTCAAAAGTGGTTTTTACAATTTTACAAACTTTCAAAACAGAATTACTTTTCCATTGATCCTCATCTGTAGTGTATGATGTACAATTTTCTAGCTCTGAGTCTTTACTTTTATCCAATGGAAAAAACACCATTTCAAATTTTGCTACATTGAATCGAGCCGGTCGATCACATACGGCTGCTAGAGTCTTGACTAGAACCCAAACATTTTGATCGTATTACTCCAGTGCTAGCCTCTACACTGGCTTCCTGTTAAGGCTAGGGCTGGTTTCAAGGTTTTACTGCTGTTACAGGCTTTAGTTTTTTCCATTTATATTTTGAGATTTGGACTTCAGCACGAATGGAACAGCGATTAGTGTCACCTCGTTAGTCGGTATGTGTTACACCTGCGCTGATTTTCTATCTCGTTAGTAGGAAGATGTCTCTCAGTGTCCTAAGTTGAAACAGAAAAATGAGAGAGAGAGAAAAATATGCTTCTTCTTGTGGGAGCCCATTAAATCTCTAGTTGGGGCTGGTGTGTATCCTAAACCAGATTTTGGAACCCTTTGTTTCAGACAGGTTTGTGTCTCTGCAGAGTGGCGATACTGTTTAAGCAGCCGGTGAAGATAGTGTGAGACACTGGGGTGACCCAATCCTTAATTTTTGGAGTGTGTTTTGCCTTTGTCTCACACTTCAACAACTGGTTGCAGTGTTTTAGTACAAGGCGTGGAGATGGGTTGCGTGGAAGTTCTTTTGTGTAATGTGGAACTCGAGTCTGGATCTTATTTTTGGTTCCGCTGTCGATGGATTGAGGCCTAGCCTACTGATGAAGTGGAAAAAAAGTGTCTGTTTTTGTCTTGTATGTAATTGTTGATAACCAGTTTCTAGAGGAGGAGGTGACGCATTTTAAGTAGTGACGCGTTTAGGTTGATCATTGATACGAGATGGAAGTTGTTTTCTATTGGCTGGGAGCAAACTTGTCCAACCAAAAATGGGATATATTTGTTGTCTAAACGGGGAAGGTGTTACAGGCATAGGTTTTTCCATTTCTATTTTGGGGTTGGACATTAGTACGTGGGGTTCAAAGGTGAACGGTAAGGAACTGGACTGACGAAACCAACCTTGCTGTCTCTGCCTGGCCGGCTCCCCTCTCTCCACTGGGATTCTCTGCCTCTCACCTTATTAAGGGGACTGAGTCACTGGCTTGCTCGTGCTCTCCCATCCTTCCTGTCCCCAGGCTCATGCGGTGGGTTAGCTCTTTATGGGCTATACTCGGCCTTGTCTCAGGGTAGTTAGTCTGTTGATATCCGTTTAGTGGTGTGAGCGCTATGGTTTTCCAAAGTGGGTGGGGTTATATCCTGCCTGGTTAGCCCTGTCCGGGGATAACTTTGGACAGGCCACAGTGTCCCCTGATCCCCCCCTTTCTCAGTCTCCAGTATCTATGCTGCAATAGTCTTTGTACCGGGAGGCTAGGGTCAGTCTGTCATATCCGGTGTAATTCTCCTGTCTTATCTGGTGTCCTGTGTGATCTTAGGTATGCTTCCTCTAATTCTCCCATCTTTCTGTCTCTCTCTCTCTCTCTCTTCTGGAGGACTTGAGCCCCAGGACCATGCTTCAGGACTACCTGGCCTGACGACTCCTGGCTGTCCCCGTCCCCAGTCCACCTGGTCGTGCTGCTGATCCAGTTT
The DNA here is from genome assembly GCF_029448725.1 of Salvelinus fontinalis. Classification (NCBI taxonomy): domain Eukaryota; kingdom Metazoa; phylum Chordata; class Actinopteri; order Salmoniformes; family Salmonidae; genus Salvelinus; species Salvelinus fontinalis. Next base: position 6,686,765 of record NC_074673.1, read on the forward strand.
CTGCGGTTCTGCCTATAAAAACCTGAACCTGCTTCTCGACTCTCTCTCCTCTCTCTTTTATGCTTTTAGGTTTCTGTATAAGCACTTTGACAACAGCTTTATAAATACATTTGATTGATTAATATTCAGCAGTTGTAAAAGTATTCCTTAGAAGAACTACTAAAATAGTGATTTTTGTCAGACACCGTAGGCAGCAGCTCATCCAATAAAACAAATGTAATACACACAACTGAATTATTTTATTCATGTAACGTAACGTGAATAGATTATGGTTAAAAAGTGATAAAAAGCATAAACGGGCAGTCACTAACATCATGGAACTTTTATGAAAAAAAACATTCTGTGTTGTTATAGCATTCAACCCACATAACCTACACAACCTACACAACCCACATGACCCACATGACCCACATGACCCACATGACCCACATGACCCACATGACCCACATGACCCACATGACCCACGTAACCCACGTAACCCACGTAACCCACGTAACCCACATTACCCACATAACCCACAAAACCCACATAACCCACATAACCCACATAACCAACATTACACACACAACCCACATTACCCACACAACCCACACAACTCACACTACCCACATTACCCACATTACCTCCACAACCCACACTACCCACACAACCCACATAACCCACATAGCACATTTAATGTCAAATAATCTAAATTGAAAACTGTGATTATTTTTTATTATTAATCGAACAAAAACCGAACCGACCTCAAAAAGCACTAATTGCTCAGCACCATGGAAGGGAGAGAGGTGGTGGGTCAGTGGGAATGGAGGCCAATCGAAGCCCTTAGCGACCATGTTTAAGTTATATAATATCAACCACTGTGTTCAACCTAATGGATTGACTCAAAGGTTGGGGTCAATTCCAATTCAATCGAGTCCATTTAGGAAGTACATTGAAAATCAACTCGTCAACTTTAAAAAGCAATTGAATGGATTGAAGTGGAATTGACCCCGACCCTGGTACCCAGCCTTGTGTGTGGATCGACCAGTCTGTCTATTCCCAGTAGCCACTACAGAACCAGCACTGTAAACAAGCCTGAGTCTCGTGAGTGGATCGACCAGTCTGTCTATTCCCAGTAGCCACTACAGAACCAGAACTGTAAACAAGCCTGAGTCTCGTGAGTGGATCGACCAGTCTGTCTATTCCCAGTAGCCACTACAGAACCAGAACTGTAAACAAGCCTGAGCCTCGTGAGTGGATCGACCAGTCTGTCTATTCCCAGTAGCCACTACAGAACCAGAACTGTAAACAAGCCTGAGCCTCGTGAGTGAGTGGATGGACTTCTAGTTTCTCCAGTCCCTGTAGCTAGAGAGACAGATCTTAAACCAGGACTGGAAGGTCTGAGGGTCCCTGTAGGGTCAACAGTCACAGTCCAGCTATTGACCAGTCCTTCCTTCAGAGTACAGTCTGTCTGGAATACTGGACGGATGGATGGATTGGGGCTTAAGCTGTCCAGATCTGTTTGTTCCAGATGCCTGAACAGATGAATAAAGCATGTTGAAGGAATGAATAATGCAGAGATAGGGCTGAAGTTATGATGTTGATGTGTTGCTGTAACTACTATTTTACACGTCACAGGAGGAAAATAATCCTGCAGCAGGAGAATTTGATTATATATAAAAAGGTGATACATTCTAACGGGAAATTGGTTTTGATAGGCTACAGTGGACTGTAGTTTGGTTTTGATAGGATATAGTAGACAGGGACAGCTGAACCATACTTAGGTATCCCTTTTCCCTCCTTTCTGTGTGGGAAGTTAACTTTGTTTGTGGCACATAGCCCTTAAGCTTCACGGTTGTTTTGTATTGTTTATTGTTTTTGTTGGCGTCACCTAAATAAAAGGTATATGTACGCTCACCACGCTGCGCTTTGGTCCACTTCCTTTGACGGCCGTGACACAGCCACAAAAATTGCAGCCCAAATAAACGCTTCACAGAGTTCAAGTAACAGACACATCTCAGCATCAACTGTTCAGAGGAGACTGCGTGAATCAGGCCTTCATGGTCGAATTGCTGCAAAGAAACCACTACTAAAGGACACCAATAATAAGAAGAGACTTGCCAAGAAACACGAGCAATGGACATTAGACCGGTGAAAATCTGTTCTTTGGTCTGATGAGTCCAAATATGAGATTTTTTGGTTCCAACCGCCATGTCTTTGTGAGACGCAGAGTAGTTGAATGGATGATTTCCGCATGTGTGGTTCCCACCGTGAAGCATGGAGGAGGAGATGTGATTGTATGGGGGTGCTTTGCTTGTGACACTGTCAGTGATTTGTTTAGAATTCAAGGCACACTAAACCAGCATGGCTACCACAGCATTCTGCAGCGATCCGCCAGTCATAAAAGTAATAAAAGTAATGACACCTTAATAGAAAATGAATCAAGTAAAAGTGAAAGTCACCCAGTAAAATACTACTTGTGTAAAAGTCTAAAAGTATTTGGTTTTAAATATACTTAAGTATCAAAAGTTAATGGAATTGCAAAAATATACTTAAGTATCAAAAGTAAAAATATTCATAATTTCAAAATCCTTTATAATATGCGAACAAGACGGCACAATTTGTATATATTTCTTTATTTACGGATCGCCAGAGGCACACTCCAACACTCAAAAATGTATTTACAAATGAAGCATTTGTGTTTAGGTAGTCTGCCAGATCAGAGGCAGTAGGTATGACAAGGGATGGTCTCTTGATAAGTGTGTGAATTAGACCATTTTCCTGTCAAAATGTAAAGAGTTCTTTTGGGTATCAGGGAAAATGTATGGAGTAAAAAATACATTATTTTCTTTAGGAATGTAGTAAAGTAAAAGTTGTCAAAAATATAAATAGTAAAGTAAGGTAAAGTACAGATACCCCCAAAAACTACTTAACTAGTACTTTGAAGTATTTTTACTTAAGTACTTTACACCATTACGATACGCCATCCCATCTGGTTTGCACTTAGTGGGACTATCATTTATTTTTCAACAGGACAATGTCCCAACACACCTCCAGGCTGTGTAAGGGTTATTTGAACAAGAAGGAGAGTGATGGAGTGCTGCATCAGATGACCTGGCCTCCGCAATCACCCGACCTCAGATGAGTTAACCACAGAGTGAAGGAAAAGCAGCCAACAAGTGCTCAGCATAGGTGGGAACTCCTTCAAGACTGTTGGAAAAGCATTCCAGGTAAAGCTGGTTCAGAGAATGCAAAGAATGTGCAAAGCTGTCATCAAGGAAAAGGGTGGCTATTTGAATAATCTCAAAAAGAAAATATATTTTGACTTATTTAACACTTTTTAGGTTACTACATGATTCCTTATGTGTTATTTCATAGTTTTGATGTCTTCACTATTATTCTACAATGTAGAAAATAGTCAAAATAAAGAAAAACCCTTGAATGAGCAGGTGTGTCCAAACTTTTGACTGGTACTGTATGTCAAAAATATGAAATATGAAGACGTTTGATGCCACAAGAAGTGTTGCCATGAAAACAGTTTCCTCCCAAATCCTCCCATTCTATTATTATTTCATTATTATTGTTCTGCTGCTGTTGATGACACATAGCTCTGATGAAACATTCATCCATAAATAAAAACCATAACGTACAGGCTCACACAGCCTCATTAAAACGTCCCATTCTGCTAGAATAGGAATAGCCACAGGGCCTTACAATACAATAGCATATATATATATATGAATATATGAGAGAGAGAGAGATACAGAGAGAGACAGAGAGAGACAGAGAGAGAGACAGAGAGAGCTAGAGAGAGAGCTAGAGGTAGAGCTAGAGGTAGAGAGAGGTAGAGAGAGAGAGAGGGAGACAGAGACAGAGACAGAGAGAGAGAGAGCGAGACAGAGAGAGAGAGAGATAATAATATAATAATATTACATAATAATAATATAACATAATAATACACACAGGCACAAATGACCTGAGAGCACAGCAGGAAAGGGTGGCCACAGCACTGAAGGGAGTGATTGAAAAAGCTTCTTCTACGTTCCCCAACGCACAAGTGGTTATCTCCACCCTGCTACCACGAAAAGACTTCCACCCTGCTACAATACAGCGGGTAAACGCAAGCATTTCCCGTGACTGTGCTTCAAAACCAAATGTCTTTCTGGCCCACCACTCCACCCTGGACTTGAACAGCCTCTATGACCAGGTCCACCTCTACAAGGCAGCAGTGCCCACCTTTGCCCGGACTCTAAAGGACATCGCTCTCAAACGCAGCCCCAACAGCAACAGATCAATAGACACCCCACCCAGACCAGCGAGACACCCTCCAAGAACTTCAGGACCCCCCCCTGGACGTACACATAGAGGACCCACGCCAAGAGGACTTACATCCAGACCACAGCACCCCCAGACACATCCACACCCCCACCCCAACCAATCAACACCCCCCCACATCAACCATGCCCACACCCCATTTAGGCCCCCTCAGATCAGACCTATGCCACTCCTGCCCACCCCATGCACCCCACCCCCGCAAAGAGGGCATCAACATGGAAGTCACACATACGCCCAGGTAGTGAGCGGGCAAACAGGCCCAACCCCCACTCTTACACTCGCCCAAGCCAACGGCATGTACCAGATGCTCAGCAGGCTCTGCTCACACTTACTGGCCTGAGGCCAAACCATGACCAACAACATTGGACACTTTATGGAACAAAAAGCCTTCACTATATCATCCTGGAATATCCAAGGCCTGAGGTCATCTGCCTTTGGCCTAAAGAGCAAGAACCCGGACTTCACCAAAGAAATCGGTAATGCAGACATTGTCATCCTGCAAGAAACCTGGTATAGAGGAGACGGACTCACTGGTTGCCCTCTAGGTTACAGAGAGCTGGTAGTCCCATCCACCAAACTACCAGGTGTGAAACAGGGAAGGGACTCAGGGGGAATGCTAATTTGGTATAGAGCAGACCTAACTCACTCCATTAAATTAATCAAAACAGGAACATTTTACATTTGGCTAGAAATTCAAAAGGAAATTATCTTAACAGAGAAAAATGTCCTCCTGTGTGCTACCTATATCCCCCCACTAGAATCCCCATATTTTAATGAAGACAGCTTCTCCATCCTGGAGGGGGAAATCAATCATTTCCAGGCCCAGGGACATGTATTAGTCTGTGGCGACCTAAATGCCAGAACTGGACACGAACCTGACACCCTCAGCACACAGGGGGACAAACACCTGCCTGCAGGTGACAGCATTCCCTCCCCCATATGCCCCCCTAGGCATAACTATGACAACATAACCAACAAAAACGAGTCACAACTCCTGCAGCTCTGTCGCACGCTGGGTATGTACATAGCCAATGGTAGGCTTCGAGGGGACTCCTATGGTAGGTACACCTATAGCTCATCTCTTGGCAGTAGCACTGTAGACTACTTTATCACTGACCTCAACCCAGAGTCTCTCAGAGCGTTCACAGTCAGCCCACTGACACCCCTATCAGATCACAGCAAAATTACAGTCTACTTGAACAGAGCAATACTCAATCATGAGGCATCAAAGCCAAAGGAACTGAGTAACATTAAGAAATGCTATAGATGGAAGGAATGCAGTTTGGAAACCTACCAAAAAACAATTAGGCAAGAGCAAATCCAATCCCTTTTAGACAACTTCCTGGGTAAAACGTTCCACTGCAATAGTGAAGGTGTAAACTTGGCAGTAGAAAATCTTAACAGTATATTTGACCTCTCAGCTTCCCTATCAAATCTAAAAATCTCAAATAGAAAACCGAAGAAAATGAACAACAATGACAAATGGTTTGATGAGGAATGCAAAAATCTAAGAAATAAATTGAGAAACCTGTCCAACCAAAAACATAGAGACCCGGAAAACCTGAGTCTACGCCTTCACTATGGTGAATCACTAAAACAATACAGAAATACACTACGGAAAAAGAAGGAAAAGCATGTCATAAATCAGCTCAATGTAATTGAAGAATCCATAGACTCTAACCAATTCTGGGAAAATTGGAAAACACTAAACAAACAACAACACAAAGAATTATCTATCCAAAATGGAGATGTATGGGTAAACCACTTCTCCAATCTTTTTGGCTCTATAACAAAGAATAAAGAGCAAAAACATATACATGATCAAATACAAATACTAGAATCAACTATTAAAAACTACCAGAACCCACTGGATTCTCCAATTACCTTGAATGAGTTACAGGACAAAATAAAAACCCTCCAACCCAAAAAGGCCTGTGGTGTTGATGGTATCCTTAATGAAATGATCAAATATACAGACAACAAATTCCAATTGGCTATACTAAAACTCTTTAACATCGTCCTTAGCTCTGGCATCTTCCCCAATATTTGGAACCAAGGACTGATCACCCCAATCCACAAAAGTGGAGACAAATTTGACCCCAATAACTACCGTGGACTATGCGTCAACAGTAACCTTGGTAAAATACTCTGCATTATCATTAACAGCAGACTCGTACATTTCCTCAATGAACACAATGTACTTAGCAAATGTCAAAATGGCTTTTTACCAAATTACCGTACAACAGACCATGTATTCACCCTACACACCCTAATTGACAACCAAACAAACCAAAACAAAGGCAAAGTCTTCTCATGCTTTGTTGATTTCAAAAAAGCCTTCGACTCAATTTGGCATGAGGGTCTGCTATACAAATTGATGGAAAGTGGTGTTGGGGGTAAAACATACGACATTATAAAATCCATGTACACAAACAACAAGTGTGCGGTTAAAATTGGCAAAAAACACACACATTTCTTCACACAGGGTCGTGGGGTGAGACAGGGATGCAGCTTAAGCCCCACCCTCTTCAACATATATATCAACGAATTGGCGCGGGCACTAGAACAGTCTGCAGCACCCGGTCTCACCCTACTAGAATCCGAAGTCAAATGTCTACTGTTTGCTGATGATCTGGTACTTCTGTCACCAACCAAGGAGGGACTACAGCAGCACCTAGATCTTCTGCACAGATTCTGCCAGACCTGGGCCCTGTCAGACCTGGGCCCTGACAGACCTGGGCCCTGACAGTAAATCTCAGTAAGACCAAAATAATGGTGTTCCAAAAAAGGTCCAGTCGCCAGGACCACAAATTCCATCTAGACACCGTTGCCCTAGAGCACACAAAAAACTATACATACCTCGGCCTAAACATCAGCACCACAGGTAATTTCCACAAAGCTGTGAACGATCTGAGAGACAAGGCAAGAAGGGCATTCTATGCCATCAAAAGGAACATAAATTTCAACATACCAATTAGGATCTGGCTAAAAATACTTGAATCAGTCATAGAGCCCATTGCCCTTTATGGTTGTGAGGTCTGGGGTCCGCTCACCAACCAAGATTTCACAAAATGGGGCAAACACCAAATTGAGACTCTGCATGCAGAATTCTGCAAAAATATCCTCCGTGTACAACGCAGAACACCAAATAATGCATGCAGAGCAGAATTAGGCCGATACCCACTAATTATCAAAATCCAGAAAAGAGCCGTTAAATTCTACAACCACCTAAAAGGAAGCGATTCCCAAACCTTCCATAACAAAGCCATCACCTACAGAGAGATGAACCTGGAGAAGAGTCCCCTAAGCAAACTGGTCCTAGGGCTCTGTTCACAAACACACCCCACAAAGCCCCAGGACAACAGCACAATTAGACCCAACCAAATCATGAGAAAACAAAAAGATAATTACTTGACACATTGGAAAGAATTAACAAAAAAACAGAGCAAACTAGAATGCTATTTGGCCCTAAACAGAGAGTACACAGTGGCAGAATACCTGACCACTGTGACTGACCCAAACTTAAGGAAAGCTTTGACTATGTACAGACTCTGTGAGCATAGCCTTGCTATTGAGAAAGGCCGCCATAGGCAGACCTGGCTCTCAAGAGAAGACAGGCTATGAGCACACTGCCCACAAAATGAGGTGGAAACTGAGCTGCACTTCCTAACCTCCTGCCCAATGTATGACCATATTAGAGACACATATTTCCCTCAGATTACACAGATCCACAAAGAATTCGAAAACAAATCCAATTTTGATAAACTCCCATATCTACTGGGTGAAATACCACAGTGTGCCATCACAGCAGCAAGATTTGTGACCTGTTGCCACAAGAAAAGGTCAACCAGTGAAGAACAAACACCATTGTAAATACAACCCATATTTATGCTTATTTATTTTCCCTTGTGTACTTTAACCATTTGTACATTGTTACAACACTGTATATATATATAATATGACATTTGTAATGTCTTTATTGTTTTGAAACTTCTGTATGTGTAATGTTTACTGTTAATTTTTATTGCTTATTTCACTTTTGTATATTATCTGCCTCACTTGCTTTGGCAATGTTAACACATGTTTCCCATGCCAACAAAGCCCCTTGAATTGAATTGTATTGAGAGAGAGAGAGAGAGACAGAGACAGAGAGAGGGAGACAGAGACAGAGAGAGAAAAAGAGTGGCTAAAACTCTAATGTGGTCAGATATACTATAGCTCCAGGTCAAATATACTTCCATATCAAATATACTTCCATATCAAATATACTTCCAGGTCAAATATACTTCCAGGTCAAATATACTTCCCGGTCAAATATACTTCCAGGTCAAATATACTTCCAGGTCAAATATACTTCCAGGTCAAATATACTTCCAGGTCAAATATACTTCCAGGTCAAATATACTTCCAGGTCAAATATACTTCCAGGTCAAATATACTTCCAGGTCAAATATACCTCTACACCTCATAATGACAATGTGAAAATGAAAAACAGAAATATCTAATTTGCATAAGTATTCACACCCCTGATTCAACAGATATAACAACGTGTCTCCAGTTGGTCACACACACACACACACACACACACACACACACACACATTGGGGGTCATTTCCAATTTAATCGAGTCCATTAAAGGAGTACATTGAAAATCAACTAGTCAACTTTAAAAAGCAACTGAATGGATTGAAGTGGAATTGACCCCAACCCTGGTACCCAGCCTTGTGTGTGGATCGTCCAGTCTGTCTATTCCCAGTAGCCACTACAGAACCAGAACTGTAAACAAGTCTGAACCTCGTGAGTGGATCGACCAGTCTGTCTATTCCCAGTAGCCACTACAGAACCAGAACTGTAAACAAGCCTGAGCCTCGTGAGTGGATCGACTAGTCTGTCTATTCCCAGTAGCCACTACAGAACCGGAACTGTAAACAAGCCTGAACCTCGTGAGTGGATCGACCAGTCTGTCTATTCCCAGTAGCCACTACAGAACCAGAACTGTAAACAAGCCTGAGCCTCGTGAGTGAGTGGATGGACTTCTAGTTTCTCCAGTCCCTGTAGCTAGAGAGACAGATCTTAAACCAGGACTGGAAGGTCTGAGGGTCCCTGTAGGGTCAACAGTCACAGTCCAGCTATTGACCAGTCCTTCCTTCAGAGTACAGTCTGTCTGGAATACTGGACGGATGGATGGATTGGGGCTTAAGCTGTCCAGATCTGTTTGTTCCAGATGCCTGAACAGATGAATAAAGCATGTTGAATGAATGAATAATGCAGAGATAGGGCTGAAGTTATGGATGTTGATGTGTTACGTTAACTACATGGATGCTGTGTTAACTACATGGATGCTACGTTAACTACATGGATGCTACGTTAACTACATGGATGCTACGTTAACTACATGGATGCTACGTTAACTTCATGGATGCTACGTTAACTTCATGGATGCTACGTTAACTACATGGATGCTGTGTTAACTACATGGATGCTGTGTTAACTACATGGATGCTACGTTAACTTCATGGATGCTACGTTAACTTCATGGATGCTACGTTAACTACATGGATGCTACGTTAACTTCATGGATGCTACGTTAACTTCATGGATGCTACGTTAACTACATGGATGCTGTGTTAACTACATGGATGCTACGTTAACTACATGGATGCTGTGTTAACTACATGGATGCTACGTTAACTTCATGGATGCTACGTTAACTACATGGATGCTACGTTAACTACATGGATGCTGTGTTAACTTCATGGATGCTACGTTAACTTCATGGATGCTGTGTTAACTTCATGGATGCTACGTTAACTTCATGGATGCTGTGTTAACTTCATGGATGCTACGTTAACTTCATGGATGCTACGTTAACTACATGGATGCTACGTTAACTACATGGATGCTACGTTAACTACATGGATGCTACGTTAACTACATGGATGCTACGTTAACTTCATGGATGCTGTGTTAACTACATGGATGTTGTGTTAACTACATGGATGCTACGTTAACTACATGGATGCTGTGTTAACTACATGGATGCTACGTTAACTACATGGATGCTACGTTAACTACATGGATGCTGTGTTAACTACATGGATGCTACGTTAACTACATGGATGCTGTGTTAACTACATGGATGCTACGTTAACTTCATGGATGCTACGTTAACTACATGGATGCTACGTTAACTACATGGATGCTACGTTAACTACATGGATGCTGTGTTAACTACATGGATGCTACGTTAACTTCATGGATGCTGTGTTAACTTCATGGATGCTACGTTAACTTCATGGATGCTGTGTTAACTTCATGGATGCTACGTTAAACTACATGGATGTTACAGTCAGTGATAGATGTGGATGTGAATGTCAAATAAAATAAAAATTGTCACATGTGCCGAATACAACCTTACAGTGAAACGATTACTTACGAGCCCCTAACCAACAGTGCAGTTTAAAAAAAAAATACGGATAAGAATAAAATATAAAAGTAACAAGTAAATAAAGAGCAGCAGTACAAAATAACAATATATGCAGGGGGGTACCGGTACAGAGTCAATGTGCGGGGGCACCGGTTAGTTCAGGTAGTATGTACATGTAGGTAGAGTTAATTAAAGTGACTATGCATAGATGATAACAACAGAGAGTAGCAGCGGTGTGGAGAGAGAGGGGGAGGGGCAATGCAAATAGTCTGGGTAGCCATTTGACTAGATGTTCAGGAGTCTTATGGCTTGGGGGTAGAAGCTGTTTAGAAGCCTCTTGGACCTAGACTTGGCACTCCGGTACTGCTTGCCGTGCGGTAGCAGGGAGAACAGTTTATGACTAAGGTGGCTGGAGTCTTTGACAATTTTTAGGGCCTTCCTCTGACACCGCCTGGTACAGAGGTCCTGGATGGCAGTAAACTTGGCCCCAGGGATGTACTGGGCTGTTCGCGCTACCCTTTGTAGTGCCTTGCGATCGGAGACCGGGCAGTTACCATACCAGGGAGTGATGCAACCAATCAGGATGCTCTCGATGGTGCAACTGTAGAACCTTTTGAGGATCTCAGGACCCTTGCCAAATCTTTTCAGTCTCCTGAGGGGGAAAAGGTGTTGTCGTGCCCACTTCACGACTGTCTTAGTGTGCTTGGACCATGTTAGTTTGTTGGTGATTTGGACACCATTGAAGCTCTCAATCTGCTCCACTGCAGCCCCGTCGAGGAGAATGGGGGTGTGCTTGCTCCTCTTTTTCTTGTAGTCCACAATCATGTGTTGCTGTAACTACATGGATGTTACAGTCAGAGATAGTTATGGATGTGAATGTGCTGCTTTAACTACATGGATGGTACACTCAGTGACTCCAATTGATAGAGTTGATAGAGAAGCAGCTTTGATTAATATTTTGTGGAATTTTCTTATTTAGGTGTTAAGTGCCTTACGGGGAAAAAAAACACGATTTCACATGTGGAAATCACATCATTTATTTTGCCCACGTACAATTTGTTTCACATGTAAAATTTCACATATGAAATCATGGGGTTTTGGAACACTTCTCATGCGATGATATTTCACATGAAGTTTCACATGTGGATTTTCACAAGATCACATACGTTTTCACATGTGGATACAAATTTTCGCATGAAACAAACATGTGTTATTAGGATGTTACTGGAATGTCAACAAATAGCTGTAGTGTTTTCAACGTACATATTTGACACACACGATTACGTTCTATATGTTTCTAGTAATCATTATTGAACATGTGCTCACCTGGGATTTGAACCCACAACCATGTGTTCCCGGCATTCCGATCTCCCTGCCATGCCACCGTGTCTGTGTCAATGACTGATTTCACCCGTATTCCTACACTTTTGGACTTCAAAGTTAATCTCAGCTTTGTATAATACACTCAAGAAAATCTATTATATTTATCATAGTGATTCAGGAGTAACATTAAAACAACATTAGACAACTATAAAGAAGTATAAGGGCACAAGGCGAGACCCAGACGCAGATGGTTGAGCTCTGATATGTATTATAGAAAAAGGCAGGTCGGGTACAGGCGAGAGTTCATAAACCAAGTCAGAGTTCAAACAATACCAGGCGATAGGCAGGTTCGAGGTCAGGGGCAGGCAGAGTGGTCAGGCAGGCTCGAGGTCAGGGGCAGGCAGAGTGGTCAGGCAGGCTCGAGGTCAGGGGCAGGCAGAGTGGTCAGGCAGGCTCGAGGTCAGGGGCAGGCAGAGTGGTCAGGCAGGCTCGAGGTCAGGGGCAGGCAGAGTGGTCAGGCAGGCTCGAGGTCAGGGGCAGGCAGAGTGGTCAGGCAGGCTCGAGGTCAGGGGCAGGCAGAGTGGTCAGGCAGGCTCGAGGTCAGGGGCAGGCAGAGTGGTCAGGCAGGCGGGCTCAGAGTCAGGACGGGCAAGGGTCAAAATCAGGAGGGCTAGAAAAGAGAGACTGAGAAAAACAGGGTCAAAATCAGGAGGGCGAGAAAAGAGAGACTGGGAAAAACAGGGTCAAAATCAGGAGGGCGAGAAAAGAGAGACTGGGAAAAACAGGGTCAAAATCAGGAGGGCTAGAAAAGAGAGACTGGCGCTGGAGACACAAAAACCGCTGGTTGACTTGACAAACAAGACAAAGTGGCACAGAGAGACAGGAAACACAGGGATGATAATAAGACACACTGGAGATAATAAGCGTGGATGGGGTGGAGACAAGCACAAGGACACGTGTAACAGATCACGGCGTGACAAAAAAACTCCCAAATTGCTGAACTAAGTAAATGAAATCAATGATGAGAGAATAGCCAGATTAACTGATATGTAAAATAACAGTGAAGATGGTACTCTTTAACTAAGAGCAGAGATGTATTATAGGTAATGAATGTGTAGGGGACTTCCAAGAATGGTACAGACTTTATGGCACAGCCGAAAAATACATTATTTCAGCTGAACAGCATACTGCGTACCTCCCATACCATTTCATTTATTCCCTTACAATAAAGAAACCCCCACGTGAAACCCATCTTGCTCCAAGGTGGCTTAGCAGTTCAGACGTCTTTTCCGTATTGTCTTGTCGTGTCCTGTATATATATATATATTTACACCTTTTCTTCACATATCTTTTATTTATTTTATTATCCAAGAACTCAACTACAAAAGCTTTCCTGCAAAAGCTTTCCTGCAACCCGCTTCACCAATTACAATAAGTATTATTTACCTCAATCTGAAAATCCATCGTGGAAGATAGCCAGGGGCTAATTCAGAAGCTAGCCTGATAGCTAACCAGAAGCTACTCCGATAGCTAGCCAGAAGCTAATCTGTAGCTGCCCCGAAATTAGCCGGTTTGCTAGCTAGCGTTGGTGTTTCAGCTGCCCACGTTTTGCGGTCATCAGCTATTCCTTTAGCTCGATAATCTACCGGCACTTTTGTGCAACGCGACTCGGACCGGAGCATTCCGGGACTTTTTTTCTCTCAGTTTCCCCGGATTCCAACCGCAGGCTCTGGACACTTGCACCTTGATTTCGCAGCTAGCTAGCTGCATACCGTGTGACTATTGGCTTACGTCGACCCCGGAGCAAACTCAAATCATGCTGGAGCTAGCCAGCTGAGGAGTTCCATCACCATCCGGACCCGTTTCTTTTGTTGCTGCTGCAGATACGGAACCCCACCGGGCCTTCACGACTGACTGCCGACGTTATCTGCCCGAGGGATTTATCCAACCGGCAAATCCGTCCCGACGTTACCTGAACGCTCACCTGAGGCCCGCTAATCGTTAGCTGTCCTATCGGCTGCTATCTGAACAAAACCCCACTACACGGAACCTACCGACGGAAACACACGAGGTATCTACAAACAGACCTCCATCCTATGCTGCTACCGATAGCCATATACCCGGCCAGCTGTCTGGATCGCCACGACCCCAACCAACCTCTACTCACTGGACCCTTACTGATCACTCGATTAAGCATGCCTCTCCTTAATGTAAATATGCCTTGTCCATTGCTGTTCTGGTTAGTGTTTATTGGCTTATTTCACTGTAGAGATTCTAGCCCTGCTCTCTATACCATATCCAACCTATCAGTTCCACCACCCACATATGCGATGACATCACCTGGTTTCAATGATGTTTCTAGAGACAAGATCTCTCTCATCATCACTCAATACCTAGGTTTACCTCCACTGTATTCACATCCTACCATACCTTTGTCTGTACATTATTCCTTTAAACTATTTTATCGCCCCCAGAAACTTCCTTTTACTCTCTGCTCTAGTAGCTCTAGGCGACCAATTCTCATAGCTTTTAGCCGTACCATTATCCTACTTCTCCTCTGTTCCTCTGGTGATGTAGAGGTGAATCCAGGCCCTGCAGTACCTGGCTCCACTCCTATTCCCCAGGCGCTCTCTTTTGATGACTTCTGTAACCGTAATAGCCTTGGCTTCATGCATGCTAACATTAGAAGCCTCCTCCCTAAGTTTGTTTTGTTCACTGCTTTAGCACACTCTACCAACCCGGATGTTTTAGCCGTGTCTGAATCCTGGCTTAGAAAGACCACCAAAAATTCAGACATTTTTATCCCCAATTACAATATTTTCAGACAAGATAGAACGGCCAAAGGGGGCGGTGTTGCAATCTACTGCAAAGACTGCCTGCAGAGTTCTGTTATACTATCCAGGTCTGTTCCCAAACAATTTGAACTTCTACTTTTAAAAATCCACCTCTCTAAAAACAAGTCTCTCACCGTTGCCGCCTGCTATAGACCACCCTCTGCCCCCAGCTGTGCTCTGGACACTATATGTGAACTGATTGCCCCCCATCTATCTTCAGAGCTCGTGCTGCTAGGCGACCTAAATTTGAACATGCTCAACACCCCAGCCACCCTACAATCTAAGCTTGATGCCCTCAATCTCACACAAATTATCAATGAACCTACCAGGTACCACCCCAATTCCGTAAACACGGGTACCCTCATAGATATCATCCTAACAAACTTGCCCTCCAAATACACCTCTGCTGTTTTCAACCAAGATCTCAGCGATCACTGCCTCATTGCCTGCATCCGTAATGGGTCAGCGGTCAAACGACCTCCACTCATCACTGTCAAACGCTCCCTGAAACACTTCAGCGAGCAGGCCTTCCTAATCGACCTGGCCGGGATATCCTGGAAGGATATTGATCTCATCCCGTCAGTAGAGGATGCCTGGTCATTTTTTTAAAATGCCTTCCTCACCATCTAGAATAAGCATGCCCCATTCAAGAAATTTAGAACCAGGAACAGATATAGCCCTTGGTTCTCTCCTGACCTGACTGCCCTTAACCATCAGAAAAACATCCTATGGCGTTCTGCATTAGCATCGAACAGCCCCCGTGATATGCAACTTTTCAGGGAAGCCAGAAACCAATATACACAGGCAGTTAGAACAGCCAAGGCTAGCTTTTTCAAGCAGAAATTTGCTTCCTGCAACACAAATTCAAAAAAGTTCTGGGACACCGTAAAGTCCATGGAGAATAAGAACACCTCCTCCCAGCTTCCAACCGCTCTGAAGATAGGAAACACTGTCACCACCGACAAATCCACTATAATTGAGAATTTCAATAAGCATTTTTCTACGGCTGGCCATGCTTTCCACCTGGCTACCCCTACCCCGGACAACAGCACTGCCCTCCCCTCTGCTACTCGCCCAAGCCTTCCCCATTTCTCTTTCTCCCAAATACAGTCAGCTGATGTTCTTAATGAGCTGCAAAATCTGGACCCTTACAAATCAGCCGGGCTAGATAATCTGGACCCTTTCTTTCTAAAACTATCTGCTGAAATTGTTGCCACCCCTATTACTAGCCTCTTCAACCTCTCTTTCATGTCGTCTGAGATCCCCAAAGATTGGAAAGCAGCTGCGGTTATCCCCCTCTTCAAAGGGGGGGACACCCTTGACCCTAACTGCTACAGACCTATATCTATCCTACCCTGCCTTTCTAAGGTCTTCGAAAGCCAAGTCAACAAACAGATTACCGACCATTTCGAATCACACCACACCTTCTCCGCTATGCAATCTGGTTTCAGAGCTGGTCATGGGTGCACCTCAGCCACGCTCAAGGTCATAAACGATATCGTAACCGCCATCGATAGGAAACAATACTGTGCAGCCGTATTCATTGACCTGGCCAAGGCTTTTGACTCTGTCAATCACCACATCCTCATTGGCAGACTCGACAACCTTGGTTTCTCTAATGATTGCCTCGCCTGGTTCACCAACTACTTCTCTGATAGAGTTCAGTGTGTCACATCGGAGGGTCTGTTGTCCGGGCCTCTGGCAGTCTCTATGGGGGTGCCACAGGGTTCAATTCTTGGACCGACTCTCTTCTCTGTTTACATCAATGATGTCGCTCTTGCTGCTGGTGATTCTCTGATCCACCTCTACGCAGACGACACTATTCTGTATACTTCTGGCCCTTCTTTTGACACTGTGTTAACAACCCTCCAGGCGAGCTTCAATGCCATACAACTCTCCTTCCGTGGCCTCCAACTGCTCTTAAATACAAGTAAAACCAAATGCATGCTCTTCAACCGATCGCTGCCTGCTCCTGCCCGCCTGTCCAACATCACTACTTTGGACGGCTCTGACTTAGACAACTACAAATACCTAGGTGTCTGGTTAGACTGTAAACTCTCCTTCCAGACCCACATCAAACATCTCCAATCCAAAGTCAAATCTAGAATTGGCTTCCTATTCCGCAACAAAGCATCCTTTACTCATGCTGCCAAACATACCCTTGTAAAACTGACCATCCTACCAATCCTCGACTTCGGTGATGTCATTTACAAAATAGCCTCCAAAACCCTACTCAATAAATTGGATGCAGTCTATCACAGTGCCATCCGTTTTGTCACCAAAGCCCCATATACTACCCACCACTGCGACCTGTACACTCTCGTTGGCTGGCCCTCGCTTCATACTCGTCGCCAAACCCACTGGTTCCAGGTCATCTACAAGACCCTGCTAGGTAAAGTCCCCCCTTATCTCAGCTCGCTGGTCACCATAGCACCATAGCAGCACCTACCCGTAGCACGCGCTCCAGCAGGTATATCTCTCTAGTCACCCCCAAAACCAATTCTTCCTTTGGACGCCTCTCCTTCCAGTTCTCTGCTGCCAATGACTGGAACGAACTACAAAAATCTCTGAAACTGGAAACACCTATCTCCCTCACTAGCTTTAAGCACCAGCTGTCAAAGCAGCTCATAGATTACTGCACCTGTACATAACCCATCTACAATTTAGCCCAAACAACTACCTCTTTACCTACTGTATTTATTTATTAATTTATTTTGCTCCTTTGCACCCCATTATTTCTGTCTCTACTTTGCACTTTCTTCCAATGCAAACCAACCATTCCAGTGTTTTTTAGTTTTTATTTTACTTGCTGTGTTGTACTCACTTCGCCTCCATGGCCTTTTTATATTTTATTTATTTATACATATATCTGTTTGCCTTCACCTCCCTTATCTCACCTCACTTGCTCACATTGTATATAGACTTATTTTTTTTCACTGTATTATTGACTATATGTTTGTTTTTACTCCATGTGTAACTATGTGTTGTTGTATGTGTCGAACTGCTTTGCTTTATCTTGGCCAGGTCGCAATTGTAAATGAGAACGTGTTCTCAATTTGCCTACCTGGTTAAATAAAGGTTAAATAAAAAAAATAAAAAAAACGGTTTCCACAGGTTGATCTGGACGGTTAATATAGACACACGAGGTCCGTTGTTCACTTGTAAAACTATATGTTCACCAGCTTTTAAAGGGTAGAAAGCAAGAGTTTTTACTCACAAAAGTAACAACACAGGGTGGTAAAATACTTAGAAACTTAGTGTTAGTCACAAGCGGGTTACCTAAAACTATAGGACTGTAGGTACTACTATGGCTGACCCTGTAAAAGAACACATTTTACTATGTGACAACAAAACATATATATGTTTGATCATTTCTAGCAATAAACGTACACTATATATACAAACTTGTGTGGACACGCCTTCAAATTAGTGGATTCGGCTATTTCAATCATAACCGTTGCTGACAGGTGTATAAAATCGAGCACACAGCCATGCAATCTCCATAGACAAACATTGGCAGTAGAATGGCCTGACTGAAGAGCTTAGTGACTTTCAATGTGGCACTGTCATAGGATGCCACCTTTCCAACAAGTCAGTTCGTCAAATGTCCACCCTGCTAGAGTTGCCCCGGTCAACTGTAAGTGCTGTTATTGTGAAGTGGAAACGTCTAGGAGCAACAACGGCTCAGCCGCCAAGTGGTAGGCCACACAAACTCACACAATGGGACCGCCATGTGCTGAAGCACTTAAAAAGCGTCTGTCCTCAGTTGCAACACTCCCTACCGAGTTCCAAACTGCCTCTGGAAGCACCGTCAGCACAAGAACTGTTCGTCAGGAGCTTCATGATATGCGTTTCCATGGCCGAGCAGCCACACACAAGGCTAAGATCACCATGCGCAACGCCAAGCGTCGGCTGGAGTGGTGTAAAGCTCACCACCATCGGACTCTGGAGCAGTGCTCTGGAGTGATGAATCACGCTTCACTATCTAGCAGTCCGACGGATGAATCTGGGTTTGGCGGATGCCGGGAGAACACTACCTGTCCATATGCATAGTGCCAACTGTAAAGTTTGGTGGAGGAGGAATAATGGTCTGGGAATGTTTTTCATGGTTCGGGCTAGACCCCTTAGTTCCAGTGAAAGGAAATCTTAACGCTACAGCATACAATGACATTCTAGATGATTCTGTGCTTCCACCGTTGTGGCAACAGTTTGAGGAAGGCCCTTTCCTGTTTCAGTATGACAATGTCCTCGTGCACAAAGCGAGGTCCATACAGAAATGGTTTATCGAGACCGGTGTGGAAGAACTTGACTGGCCTGCACAGAGCCCTGACCTCAACCCCATCGAAACACCTTTTGGATGAATTGGAACGCCAACTGTGAGCCAGGCCTAATTATGCAACATCAGTGCCCGACCTCACTAATGCTCTTGTGGCTGAATGGAAGCAAGTCCCCGTAACAGTGTTCCAACATCTAGTGGAAAGCCTTCCCAGAAGAGTGGAGGATGTTATAGCAGCAAAGGGGGGATCAACTCCATATTAATACCCATGATTTTGGAATGAGATGTTCGACAAGCAGGTGTCCACATGCTTTTGTTCTAACTGGTCTCCAGCAATAGCATTCCGACAATAGTCGTGCTGGCTGCCTAGGCTAAAATCTAACATTAGTTGGCTAAATAGCTAATGTTAACTGGCTGGCTGCCTTGGCTAAAATCTAACATTAGTTGGCTAAATAGCTAATGTTAAATGGCTGGCTGGCTCGCTTGCTGGCTAAGATAACTGCATATAGCTAACATTCTTTGATATTTGGTTAAATGACATTATGTATTTCCAAAACGTTGGTTTACTTTAATGTAGCTGTAAGCTAGTTGTTGACAGCAACGTGCTGACTCATTCAGTGCTAATGTAACGTTAGCAGGCTAGTTGGCTAGCAACATTGCAAGTTGATTTGTAACAATAAATTCATAGTATTTGCTTGTAAACAAAATTGAAACCAGTATTCATGCAAATGATTTGCTTTAATTTGAAGTTATACATTAGAAGTTATTTTCGTTGGAGTTTACATTATAGGGGATAGGCTGGCTTGCCGGGTCCTCCATATTACATCACACCCCGGAAAAACATGACTTTGCCATTCTTCAGAATTATTTTATTTTAATGCATTTTGTATTTTTTTACTCCATTTTTCTCCCCAATTGTGTGATTACGTTCTTGTCTCATCGCTGCAACTCCCTCAACGGGGTCGGGAGAGGCGAAGGTGGAGTCATGCCTCCTCCGAAACATGACCCGCCAAGCCGCGCTTCTTAACACGAGCGGTCGCTTAACCCGGAAGCCGTCTTCACTATTGTGTCGGAGGTAACACCATTCAACTGACGACAGAGGTCAGCCTGCAGGCTCCCGCCACAAGGAGTCGCTAGAGCACGATGAGCCAAGTAAAGCGCCCTTGGCCAAACCCTCCCCTAACCCGGATGACGCTGGGCCAATTGTGCGCTGCTCTATGGGACTCCGGGTCACGGCCGGTTGTGACACACATTCTTCGTAATTCTTATTGGTTTTATATAATAACAGTAAGGTCTAACTTTTCAGTGGGTCTTTTGATGCTTCTATTAATACAAATCCATATGTTACATTTGTGCTACTGACCCTTTCACATGTGAGGAGAATAACATGTTTTCACTTCACATGTGAATTGTGGATTCCCTAGAAAGGCAAGAACTGAGGAAAGAAACCTTGAGAGGAACTAGGCTCTGAGGGGTGGCCAGTGCTCTTCTGGCTGTGCCGGGTAGACCAGAGGACCCAGGCTTTGAGGGGTGGCCAGTCCTTTTCTGGCTGTGCCGGGTAAACCAGAGGAATCAGGCTCTGAGGGGTGGCCAGTCCTCTTCTGGCTGTGCCGGGTAGACCAGAGGACCCCGACTTATAAACTCAAAATAGACATATACAGTATTCATGAAATTTACATAAATCAAATAATTTGTATTATTTACATAGTTTATATACACATTATTCAAAATAAACATATATGTTTGATATGTACACATAATTACACAATCCTAAAAGCTAAGCTAAAAGATTTAAGAATTCAGAAAGGTTGGACAGACTAGTGGTGGCCAGTCCTCTTCTGGCTGTACCGGTTAGACCAGAGGAACCAGGCTATGAGGGGTGGCCAGTCCTCTTCTGGCTGTGCCGGGTGGAGATTATAACAGAACATGGCCATTAAGGCGAGATCATCCGTCTTCAAGATGTTCAAACGTTCATAGATGACCAACAGGGTCAAATAATAATCACAGTGGTTATAGAGGGTGCAACAGGTCACCACCTCAGGAGTAAATGTCACTTGGCTTTTCATTGCCGTGCATTCAGAGGTCGAGACAGCAGGTGCGGTAGAGCGAGAGGGAGAGGGGGGGGGGGGGTCGAAACACAATAACTTAACATGTGACGTTCATGTGGTTTTTCTGTAAGGGGTGTTTGAAATTGGAAGGACTAGACGCTGAGAGAGAGGGCTGGCCAGAAGGATTAGACAGTGAGAGAGAGAGAGCTGGCCAGACGGACTAGACACTGAGAGAGAGAGAGCTGGCCAGACGGACTAGACACTGAGAGAGAGAGCTGGCCAGGAGGACTAGACGCTGAGAGAGAGGGCTGGCCAGAAGGATTGGACACTGAGAGAGAGAGAGCTGGCCAGACGGACTAGACACTGAGGGAGAGAGCTGGTCAGAAGGATTAGACAGTGAGAGAGAGAGCTGGCCAGACGGACTAGACACTGAGAGAGAGAGAGCTGGCCAGAAGGACTAGACACTGAGAGAGAGAGAGCTGGCCAGACAGACTAGACGCTGAGAGAGAGAGCTGGCCAAGACAGACTAGACACTGAGAGAGAGAGCTGGCCAGAAGGACTAGACACTGAGAGAGAGAGCTGGCCAGGAGGACTAGACGCTGAGAGAGAGAGCTGGCCAGACGGACTAGACACTGAGAGAGAGAGCTGGCCAGACGGACTAGACACTGAGAGAGAGAGAGCTGGCCAGGAGGACTAGACGCTGAGAGAGAGAGCTGGCCAGACGGACTAGACACTGAGAGAGAGAGCTGGCCAGGAGGACTAGACGCTGAGAGAGAGAGCTGGCCAGACGGACTAGACACTGAGAGAGAGAGCTGGCCAGAAGGACTAGACACTGAGAGAGAGAGAGCTGGCCAGACGGACTAGACACTGAGAGAGAGAGAGCTGGCCAAGACAGACTAGACACTGAGAGAGAGACCTGGCCAGACGGACTAGACAGTGACAAAGAGCTGGCCAGACGGACTAAAAAAGGGCCCCAGTCAGTTGTAGAAGTCTGTCTAGAAACGTATTGTAGAGCAGTTACTGAGTTCACCTCATGTCTCTCCTTCTCACACATGCATGCACACACACACACACACACACACACACACACACACACACACACACACACACACACACACACATCATAGACTCTCTCTCTCTCTCTGCTCCTCTCATAAAATATTATTTGGTATTTTGTCACACTGTGCGTATGGAACATTCACGTTTGTGTAATATGCTTTTCTTTGATCTAAATCCTTTTACATAAATGAATACCTAAAAAGCCAGATGTTCTTGATGAAGTGTGAAAGCTTGTGAATAGAAGAAACGTTGGAGGCCCAACATGTTAAAAGGATTCATTCCCCCTGTCTGGGCCAAACACAGTTCATCTGTTCATTTTGTTTTGACTGAAATGTAAGCAGTCTATTCACCTTTACCTATGCTTAGATGTCATCCGAAAGACAGACTATTTTCCTTCAGTGTATTATTATTCTATAGTGTCATTGAAGTCTTTTTGTGCCAGTGAGAATATGTTGGATTGAATGTACAATACCCTGACTAGGATTTAGGATGCTAGCTCACGTCTTTTGCTCTTGATATAAGACTCCAATTCTTCACGGAGACAGCACTGTATGGATGCAGCCAAAGGAAAATAACTATTTCAGCTCGTTCTGCTCAATGAGAGTCTGGCAGACGGGAGGGCCAGGGACAGACTGCAGCTCTGTGTGTTTTCACTGGGGCAACAGACAGTGGAAGGTAGCATCAGAGGCAATCTGACACACACACGCACGCACACACGCAGACACACGCAGACACACACACACACACACACACACACACACACACACACACACACACACACACACACACACACACACACACACACACACACACACACACACACACACACACACACACACACACACACACACACACACACACACACACACACACACAGAGGCAGATTCTGCTAGCAGCTATGTCCGTCTATCTGTTCTGTTCCAGCTGATGTCACTACTGTCATGACTTTGCCAGCCTTTACTACACACACACAGGGCTTGGACTACCTTCACCACAATGTCCTTGGTTTTTATTTATTTAACTGGACATATGGTGCTCTGAGAGAGGAAGACATGAAAGAAATATCAAACATCTCAGTCAAATACCAGACAGTCATCAATGTGGAAATACATTTCCAAAAGAACACAATATGATATTTCCAACAGAAAACGTTAAGACATTTCCAACAGAACACGATAAGACATTTCCAACAGAACACGATAAGACATTTCCAACAGAACACGATAAGACATTTCCAACAGAACACGATAAGACATTTCCAACAGAACACGATAAGACATTTCCAACAGAACACGATATGACATTTCCAACAGAACACGATATGACATTTCCAACAGAACACGATAAGACATTTCCAACAGAACACGATAAGACATTTCCAATAGAACACGATAAGACATTTCCAATAGAACACGATAAGACATTTCCAATAGAACACGATAAGACATTTCCAACAGAACACGATAAGACATTTCCAACAGAACACGATATGACATTTCCAACAGAACACGATATGACATTTCCAACAGAACACGATATGACATTTCCAACAGAACACGATAAGACATTTCCAAAAGAACACGATATGACATTTCCAACAGAACACGATATGACATTTCCAACAGAACACGATAAGACATTTCCAACAGAACACGATATGACATTTCCAACAGAACACGATAAGACATTTCCAACAGAACACGATATGACATTTCCAAAAGAACACGATATGACATTTCCAACAGAACACGATAAGACATTTCCAACAGAACACGATAAGACATTTCCAACAGAACACGATAAGACATTTCCAACAGAACACGATAAGACATTTCCAACAGAACACGATAAGACATTTCCAACAGAACACGATAAGACATTTCCAACAGAATACGATAAGACATTTCCAACAGAACACGATATGACATTTCCAACAGAACACGATATGACATTTCCAACAGAACACGATATGACATTTCCAACAGAACACGATAAGACATTTCCAACAGAACACGATAAGACATTTCCAACAGAACACGATAAGACATTTCCAACAGAACACGATAAGACATTTCCAACAGAACACGATAAGACATTTCCAACAGAACACGATAAGACATTTCCAACAGAACACGATATGACATTTCCAACAGTACACGATAAGACATTTCCAACAGAACAAAAATGTAATCTGCCAATAGGTGCCCTTCTTTGTGAGGCATTGGAAAATCTCCCTGGTCTTTGTGGTTGAATCTGTGTTTGAAATTCACTGCTCAACTGAGGGACTTTACAGATAATTGTATATTTGGGGTACAAAGATGAGGTAGTCATTAGAAAATCATGTTAAACACTATTATTGCACACAGAATGAGTCCATGCAACTTATTATGTGACCTGTTAAGCACATTTCAATTTTTTATTATTTTGTAAACATTATCGAAAAACACAATTCCACTTTGACGTTAATGGGGTATTGTGTGTAGGCCAGTGACAAAAAAATCTAATTTGAATCCATTTCAAATTCAGGGTGTAACTCAACAAAATGTGGAACAATTCACGGAGTGTGAATACTTTTTGAGGCACTGCATGTTTGCTGTGTTGTATTTTCCCAGTGAGGAGAGGATTGAGGCCATAACATCCCTTTTATTCAACAAAACACTTTCAAATCCTCGATGATAAAGTGCTGCAAAATACCCCTGCCCATGTTTGCTGTATTGTACTTGGGAAAGGAGAGAGAATCTTAATTTGAGCCAGATTTGAATTATTATGTGGATTGTAATTAATGTACATTTTTTCGTGAACGCAAATCACGTTTGAAATTTAAAGTGGAAATTACAAACTTTGGAAGCCTTTTTAAACCTTGAATACACTACTGCTGTGGTGCAGGACAATTGTCATCTGAAAAAGTATGATCAAATTAAGATCCTACATCGGTAGAGGTAGCAATGAGGTAGCACCAGACCGGTCCCTGAACCTATCTCTCTACAGGTTCAAGCAGGCTGATTGATGAGGAGACGAACTGCAGTAGCCTGTTGTTTCAACGATATCAAACAATAAAACACATTCAAATCATAATTGAGGATGAACAACTACTTTCTTAACACCTATGACTATGTATTGTCACACAGCACCTCGCAGCATCATACATCACCTCACAGCATCACACAGAACCTCACAGCACCTCACAGCCTCACACGGCACCCCACATCTCCTCACAGCATCACACAGCACCTCACAGCATCTTACATGCTTTGTAAGTAGGAAAACCTGCAAAATCGGCAGTGTATCAAATACTTGTTCTCCCCACTGTATATGTACATATTACCTCAATTACCTCGACACCGGTACATCCTGTATATGGCCTCCACATTGGCTCTGTACCGAAACACCCTGTATATAGTCTCCACATTGACTGTACCGTAACACCCTGTATATAGTCTCCACATTGACTCTGTACCGTAACACCCTGTATATAGCCTCCACATTGACTCTGTACCGTAATACCCTGTATATAGCCTCCACATTGACTCTGTACCATAACACCCTGTATATAGCCTCCACATTGACTCTGTACCGTAACACCCTGTATATAGCCTCCACATTGACTCTGTACCGTAACACCCTGTATATAGCCTCCACAATGACTCTGCACCGAAACACCCTGTATATAGCCTCCACATTGACTGTACCGTAACACCCTGTATATAGTCTCCACATTGACTCTGTACCGTAATACCCTGTATATAGCCTCCACATTGACTCTGTACCATAACACCCTGTATATAGCCCTGCTGTTGTTATTTACTGCTGCACTTTAACTATTTGTTTTTGTTATCTCATACTCTTTTGTAGGTATTTTCTTAAAACTGCATTGTTGGTTAAGGACTTGTAAGTATGCATTTCGCTGTAAGGTCTACTACACCTGTTGTATTCGGCGCGTGTGACAAATACAATTTGATTTGATTTGATCACAGGTAACAAACACAGGTAACCAAGGGTAACAAAGTGTAGTCCAATCGGTCAACAGTATTGTCGTGACAACCTCTGACTCTTGGGTAAAAAACGTCTTCCAGAAAGACCAGTTGGAGATCAGAAGAAGAGGTGAATGATGAAGAGAGAGGGCCAGGCCTCAGGTGGTTGCTATGACTCCTGTGCTCCCTCTGACGTCATCTCTAGGTCAGTAGAGGTCAGCTAACTGGTTATTCCGGAGCATTTAAATCCTCTAGCTGATGGGACAGATATTACACTGAAAAGTTAAAAGGGATCCTCTTTGTGTGTGTGTGTGTGTGTGTGTGTGTGTGTGTGTGTGTGTGTGTGTGTGTGTGTGTGTGTGTGTGTGTGTGTGTGTGTGTGTGTGTGTGTGGTGTGTGTGTGTGTGTGTGTGTGTGTGTGTGTGTTCTTGGTGGATTGTGCTCTCTCTTGTGCGTGTGTCATTGTGTCTCCAGTTGCATCCCAGAGGTCGTAACCTTTACTGTGCTTCAACGCTCTGTTGAGCCCTACTGAGGCACAATGACAGATGTTGAGCCCTACCGAAGCAGAAGAGAAGGGGATAATGAGGAAGGGGTTGGGGGAGAGGGAGAGAGGGAGAGGGAGAGAGAAAGACAGAAGGGGGGAGAGCGATGGATAGACAATTTAAACTGTTTTAAGACCCAGGAAAGATAGAGAAAGAAGGGAGGGAGAGAGAGAGATAGGGAGGGAGGGAGGGAGGGAGGGAGGAGAGAGAGAGGGAGGGAGGGAGGGATAGAGGAGGGAGAGAGGGAGAGGGAGATAGGGAGGGAGGGAGAGAGAGAGAGAGAGAGAGAGAGAGAGAGAGAGAGAGAGAGAGAGAGAGAGAGAGAGAGAGAGAGAGAGAGAGAGAGAGAGAGAGAGAGGGAGGGAAAGTGAGAGAGAAAATGGAAAATGTCAATAGATGCTTGTCATCTTGGATAGTCTGGAATAGGATATTAAATGCGGTGTTGCATTTGACGTCACGGTTGAGAGCAACGGAGGTGGATGGATGCAGGTGAAAAGTTAAAAGCTTTTGAAAGCAATTATTGATAGAGGGAGATAGAAGTGATATTGAACACTGTTTACCTCTCCAGGTGAAAGAGAAAGAGAAAAGAGAGAGAGAGAGAGGAAGAGAGAGGGAGAAAGAGAGCGATAAAAAGAGAACGGAGATAAAACATTAATAAAATATTTATGTTTATTTATCTAGTCAGACAAGTCAGTTAAGAACAAATTCTTATTTACACTGACGGCCTACACCGGCCAAACCTGGGCCAATTGTGCGCCGCCCTATGGCATTCTCAATCACAGCCATTTGTGATACAGCCTGGATTTGAACCAGAGTGTCTGTAGTGACGCCTCTAGCACTGAGATGCAGTGCCTTAGACCGCTGCGCTACTCGGTAGCCCAAACAATTTGAGAGGGACAGATTTTTGTTTATTATCTACTTCACTTGCTTTGGCAATGTTAGCATATGCCCATGAAGCACTTCAATTGAATGAGAGAGAGAGAGAGAGAGAGAGAGAGAGATAGAGAGATAGAGAGAGAGAGACACAGAGAGAGAGAGAGACAGAGACACCAAAACATCGCACAACTGATCATATTTACACCCTACACACCCTGATAGATAAACATGTCAACCAAAATAATACCAAAATATACGCTTGCTTTATCGACTTCCAAAAAGCATTTGATTCTATTTGCCATACAGGACTGTTCTACAAAGTTATTGAAAGTGGTGTAGGGTGTAAAACATATGACGTAATTAAATCAATGTATACTGGCAATACGTGCAGCATTAAAATTGGTAAGAAAAGAACAGAATTCTTTAACCAGGGACGGGGCCTTGGCCAGGGTTGCAATCTGAGCCCTGCCCTCTTCAATATTTGCATTAACGAATTGGCCACTATTCTAAAAAAAATCCTCAGCTCCTGGTGTTAGTCTCCACAATTCAGAAGTTAAATGTCTACTCTTCGCAGATGACCTATGCTTTCTGTCACCCACAGCACATGGCCTACAGCAGAGCCTGGACCTGCTAGAGCAGTACTGCCAGACCTGGGCCCTGGCAGTAAACCCCAAAAATACTAAAATAATGATTTTCCAGAGGAGATCCAGATCTCAGGGAATTAGACCAAAGTTCTCAATTGGTACAAAATATATAGAGTACTGTACACACTACAATTACTTAGGTTTAAAAATAAGCTCAACTGTCCACCTTAATGAGGCAGTGAATGAACTGAGAGAGAAAGCACGCAGGACATTCTACGCCATTAAAAAGCAAATTCAAATTGAAATACCTATTCAAATTTGGCAAAAACGAATTGAATGTGTCATTGAACCAAATGCACTTTATGGCAGCGAGGTGTGGGGTCCACTTGCAAAACAAGATTTCACCAAATGGGACAAACACCCCATTGAAACCCTGCATGCAGAGTTCTGCAAGATTCTCCTACATGTCCAGAGGAAAACTACAAACAATGCATGCAGGGCAGAATTAGGCCAATATCCACTAATAATTAGGCCAATATCCACTAATAATAAAAACTCAAAAAAGAGCAATTAAGTTTTGGAAACATCTAAAATACAGTGACCCCCTCTCATATCATTACCAAGCCCTGCAATGCCAAGAGCTGAGCAAAGAAAAGAGTCCCCTCATCTAGCTGGTCCTGGGGCTGAGTTCACAAACCTGTTCTACTAACACACTGAAGCCTCAGGACCAGAACATCCAATCAATCAGAATAAACCAAATTACAACACAGTCAAAACAAAACTACATTGCTTATTGGGAAACACAAGCACAAACACAAAGCAAAATGCAGTGCTCTCTGTCACTAAATCGACAGTACACTGTGGCTAAATATTTGACCATGGTTACTGATCAAAATCTTAGAAGAACCTTGACAAAGTATAGGCTCAGTGAGCACAGCCTTGCCATTGAGAAGGGTAGACACAGGAAAACCTGGCTTCCTGTAGAGGAAAGGCTGTGCAACCACTGCACCACAGCAGAACCTGAGACGGAGCTGCATTTCCTGACAAAATGTCAAAAATATAAAACAATTAGAGAGTGTCATTTCCCCAAATTTGAAACTCTTATTCAAGGTTTCAAAGACCTCTCTGATGAGGATAGGCTACCCGTCCTGTTGGGGGAGGACGCAGAGAGCTGTGGGTTGGCAGCGCACTACATTGCTGCCTGCCATAAGTTGAGGGACAGTGTCTGACAGACCAATCAACCTGCACATGTACTCTACTGTATGTTTATTGTTATTGTTGAATGTATGGTTATTTTGACACTTAGTTATTGTTGTTACTGTTGTCCCGTTGACCATTTTGAATCTCATTTTTATATTGTAAATAAGCTTTGGCAATATGTACATTGTTACGTCATGCCAATAAAGCAAATTGAATTTAATTTAATTTAATTGAAATTGAGAGAGAGAGAGAGAGAGAGAGAGAGAGAGAGAGAGAGAGAGAGAGAGAGAGAGAGAGAGAGAGAGAGCTTGGCACAGACCTATTATTCCCAGGTCTTAATGCCCAACAGAAATCTTGCAAATACTGTGTCTAATCGAAAAGATTAATTTGTAACAAATAAACTCTGAAAACGACATAAAGATTCAAGGCTTTATTTTGGAGGCATTGCTCCTAAACGCTGCAGAGAAATCCTTTTCTGACCATTTGTTTTCATATTTAGAATATATTTTTCCACTCTCACGTACATCTGTAGCAAAGTAAAAAAAATAAATCTACAGTTATTAATGAAAGATCCAACCACAGGTTTTACTGTAACACAACGTTGCCAAAATTGGTTGTTTTCGTTAAAGGAAAGTCTGGGATACATGTGGATATGTTTACTGTTAAACTATGGATGTCATGGATTGTTCGTCCTTGCATCCGGAGCTACGAGGGTTACATTTGTCTAGCTCCATCCCTCAGCTGTAAGACCAAAGTATTTGTAAAGTGACAAGGCTGTTGTTCTGTTGTTTTTGGAATCCGGGAGAATGTAGCTTTTACATTTCGGTCTGTGGAATATGAGAAAGCCAACCAGCAGTTCTGAACCAATGAAATAGAGTGTTAAGTGTACGGGACACGTTACATTGGACATGTTATACAGGACACGAGATGAGAGGAGGCTGCTGCAGTACTTTGGATCAGAACTGGGGTCAAATACTATTTGAAATCATTTCAAATACTTCAGCTGGGCTTGATTGAACTTGCCTGGCTAAATGGAACCAAAAGAACAGTCCTTCAAAGAGCAAACCCCACCCACTAAGCATTCCAGACAGACTAAAGCAATTGCTAAAAGTATTTGAAAGATTTCAAATAATACTTGAACCCAAGTCTGGACTGCCAAGGCACATTGAATACATTACAGGGGTTGTGTGATAAATCATTTTCAATCTGCGTCTCTTTTTTTGAATAACCATTCTCATTTGAGACAACAATTAGCATATCAATGTGTCCTCTCAGAGTGGGATTACCAGGAGAAATTAGACTCATTATAAAATTATGGTAAAGGCCAGGGTTTGAAAATGGTTCATAAAGAAATGCATTACTTTTGCTCCAAGACCTGAATGCTGATTTCTTTACTCCTGCCATTGTCTTGACAAGACCTCATTCATTCATGTGCGACCTTGCTACAGGGTGGCTTTGACTAGTCTGGAGTGTCTGAGGTTGATGCTTACTGCCCCCTGAATTCGCTAGATTGGTCTCAAAAATGGGATGGCAGCAGATGTGCAGGGAAGTGGTGTCATAGATAACTGATAATGACTTCTAGAGACTATTCAGACACCATGTCTTCTTTACCCAGCTAGCACATTTGGTTCCTTGGAAGTTGGGGGAACGTATGTTTTTGGGTTCACATCAATTGTGGGAACAAAGCCATATGGTTCCTGAATGGGTAAAACTGAACATTTTTCAAACGTTCTGGGAACCCCCCAAAAAAGTGTGCCTGTTCTGGGAACATTTCTTTTTAAGTTAGAGGGAGGTTCTGAGAACGTTTTACTCTGGTTCTGAGAACGTTTTACTCTGATTCTGAGAACGTTTTACTCTGGTTTTGAGAACGTTTTACTCTGATTCTGAGAACGTTTTACTCTGGTTCTGAGAACGTTTTACTCTGGTTCTGAGAACGTTTTCCTGGGAGGTTTTATTAACGCTCTGAGAACGGAAATGAAAGGTTATTTGGAGATTTTTAAATAACTTCCTTAAAACATTAGCTTAATGTTTCAATAAGACTTAAAACACTGCTAGCTTATTTTTGGTTAACTTTTTTGAATTCCAAGAACAGATAGGACAAATGGAAATTAATTTCCTTAGGTGTTAATCATGCAAACACATATTTTTATTGTGACACAGAATCAGTGAGATTCAAACGTATAATATCCATGGAATGAGTCCACAGTGCCACCAAGATGTCCACAGTGCCACCAAGATGGAGCTAGCATGCCATTCCCAGAACGTTGTGGGAAGGTTGTATGCAGAATAGGACAATCACACTCTCACCAACCTCTAAGAAACATATGGTTCTCAGAACGTTTTGTGCTAGCTGGGTACTTACTTTTGACATCTTCGAAAACTGCAACAATCTTCTACCACTGTAGGCTTTCTTTTGACACAGTTTTTGACCTATTCTATTCTATGTATAATCTGTCTGGTAGGATTGGCATGATTTAAACACAAGATAGACTCATACAATGGGTGAGAATCCTCCAGACAGTCTTGTGGATTGACTGTGGTGCAACGGAGAGAGTCAAAGAGAGACAGAGACAGAGAAAGACAGTCTCTCTTCAACGTATAGTTTGGGATTTTGGCAATGAAGTGTCCCGTCTTTTTTGTCCAGTATGCAGGAAGTTAGAGGCTATTTCTCGAGATATTACTAACTAGTTGTACCCACAGACTTCCAGTCTTTGTGCTAAGCTAGTAACTGCTAATGTCATCTTTCGGATCCTCAGTCAGTGCGATGGATGTACAATCCAGGCACAACCCAGAACCCAGTACTCAGACTGTGACCACACAGTGGCCACACTGGAAACAAGTCTCTCTATGTTTTCCAAATGCACCTGTTAGAGGTCAAATGTTATTATACCCATCTAGGGAAATATGGGCCATCTACGACGTCAAACGCTGAATTCTTCATATGATCCACGCAGCCCACTCTGATGAGAGGCTATGGATGGAAGGACGGCAGATGGAATTTAGGCTGTGCATTCGAATGAACGCATCTGTTGTACTGTAGTAAGTCACAACCAGTGTTTGGGTAGGTTACTTTCTAAATGTAATCGGTTACAGTTACTAGTTACCTGTCCAAAAATTGTAATTAGTAACGTAACTTTTGGATTACCCAAACTCAGTAATGTAATCTGATTACATTTCATTACTTTTAGATTACTTTTCCCCTTTAAAGGCATTAAAAGAAGACAAATATGTATGTTACCAATTGAACGACATCTATCGCAGGATAAATCAATGTTAAAGTTTACATAGCTGGTCATATGTGGATGTTACATTCTACTTCATGGGTTGGTTATGTAGGCTTCTTCTAACCCATCGCTTTCTACTATATATAATAATACGATTAAATTATAAATTTATATTAAAAAACAAAGTTTATCAGAATTACAGTCATTCCAATACATTGTATACCCCTTGATCTTCAAGAATAGGACTTAGAAATATGGAGGTATAAACGGGAGAAATTGTTTTACCTGAGCTTGACCCCAAAACTAAGGACTTATAAGCCAGCCCGACTCTGTTGTTTAGGATTTTGTTTTCATGGAGGACTGATTGGGCTCATTGATTCATTGACTGTATGCTCTCGTCGGCTGGCCCTCACTACATATTCGTTGCCAGACCCACTGGTTCCAGGTCATCTATAAGTCTTTGCTAGGTAAAGCTCACGCCTTATCTCAGCTCACTAGTCACGATGACAACACCCACCCGTAGCACGCGCTCCAGCAGGTATATCTCACTGGTCACCCCCAAAGCCAACACCTCCTTTGGCCACCTTTCCTCCCAGTTCTCTGTTGCCAATGACTGGAACGAATTGCAAAAATCACTGAAGTTGGAGACTCATATCTCCCTCATTAACTTAAAACATCAGCTATCTGAGCAGCTAACCGATCGCTGCAGCTGTACATATATCCCATCTGTAAATAGCCCACCCAATCTACCTACCTCATCCCCGTATTGTTTTTATTTATTTTTTGCTCTTTTGCACACCAGTATTTCTACTTGCACATCATCATCTGCAAATCTATCACTCCAGTGTTTATTTGCAAAATTGTAATTACTTGGCTATTATGGCCTATTTTTTGCCTTACCTCCTCACGCCATTTGCACACACTGTATATAGACTTTTTTTACATTGTGTTATTGACTGTACGTTTGTTTATTCCATATGTAACTCTGTGTTGTTGTTTTTGTCGCACTGCTTTGCTTTATCTTGGCCAGGTTCACAGTTGTAAATGAGAACTTGTTCTCAACTGGCCTACCTGGTTAAACAAAGGTGAAATTGAGTTGAAAAATAAATCCTGCGCTCATGGAAATTCCACAAATGAGCTTTTAGGAAGGCACACCTGTTATTTGAAATGCATTATCATGACGCTGGTTTCGAGAATGCTAAGAGTGTGCAAAGTTGTCATCAAGACAAAGGGTGGCTACTTTCAATAATCTAAAATCTAAAAATATATTTTGATTTGTTGAACACTTTTTGGGGTTTCTACATGATTCCATATGTGTTATTTCATAGTTTTGATGTCTTCACTATTATTCTACAATGTAGAAAAAAAGTACAAATAAAGAAAAACTCTTGAATGAGTAGGTGTGTCCAAATTTTTGACTGGTACTGTATATATATAATCTACATATCCAAAAATGGATGTAGCAACTACAGATTACACCTTAAAATCTATCGAAAGTGTATGAGTTTGAGCATGGGTCCATGTGTCCATGTGTCCATGTGTCCATGTGTCCTTTTTTTTTATCAGCTTGAATTAGATTGAGCAATAACAACCCTACTTTTATTCCATAGGCCGGGATCCTCACTGTGCAGATGTTGCAAGAGTGCATTTTTAACTGGCTGGTTTCGAAACAATGATTGATAGCTATCATTATTGGGTTCAAATACACAATTCGATGTCTGAACAGCCGTCCACAACAACCACAATCCGTAAGGCGCTAAATGAGAGAGCAGCAGTGTGATTCACATCAATGCGCTGTGTAGATATCAGGTGGTGAAATCCATATCGCCGTGGACTACACCACTACCGTCATCCTGACCTCCAAGGTGTTTATTTAAGTTGGATCATCTTTGGAGGCCGACAGCACCATCGGAAGACATCGCTTGGACTGTAGCCTACAAAAAGCTTATTCCCGGCTCTTTTCCCGCGATCCATCAAACACATTTGGTGTGTCATCATAGTGGTCTCTGACTTGTGGTCAGACTCGCTCAGGAGAAACAAACTTAAACTTGTGCCTTTTTTCAATGCTGGTTTGAATGTCATTGAGAAAACAGAGAAATGTCAAAGATAATTTTTTTCTTGCAAACATCCTTTTTGAATTTAAAAGTAATCCTCGAAGTAATCATCTAGTTTTTATAAAGTATCAGTAATCTGATTACAATATTTTTTGCAGGTAACGTAACGGATTACAGTTACCGGTTTTTGTATTCCCTTACATGTAACAGATTACATGTAATCCGTTACTCCCCAACCCTGGTCACAACCTAACCAAACAAATACGGATGTCCAGTCTTAACATCAATGATCTATGTTTAAATATATCCGTCTCAAAGGACCATGTTAAGAATTATTGGATTTCTGGTCTTAGAAATTTTCCGCTCTCTCTCCCTTTCTCTCTCCCTGCCTTTCCCCATCTCTCTCTCTCTCTCTCTCTCTCTCTCTCTCTCTCTCTCTCTCTCTCTCTCTCTCTCTCTCTCTCTCTCTCTCTCTCTCTCTCTCTCTCTCTCTCTCTCTCTCTCTCTCTCTCTCCCTGCCTTTCCCCATCTCTCTCTCCCTTTCTCTCTCTCTCGCTGCCTTTCCCCATCTCTCTCTCCCTTTCTCTCTCTCTCCCTGTCTTTCCCCATCTCTCTCACCCTTTCTCGCTCTCTCTCCCCATCTCTCTCCCCTCGCTCTCTCTCCCTTTCTCTCTCTCTCTCTCCCTGCCTTTCCCCATCTCTCTCTCCTCGCTCTCTCTGCCTTTCTCTCTCTCTCTCTCCATGCCTTTCCCCATCTCTCTCTCCTCGCTCTCTCTGCCTTTCTCTCTCTCTCTCTCCCTGCCTTTCCCCATCTCTCTCTCCCTTTCTTTCTCTCTCCCTGCCTTTCCCATCTCTCTCTCCCTTTCTTTCTCTCTCACTGCCTTTCCACATCTCTCTCTCCTTGCTTTCTCTCCCTTTCTCTCCCTTTCTCTCCCTTTCTTTCTCTCTCTCTCTCTCTCTCTCTCTCTCTCTCTCTCTCTCTCTCTCTCTCCCTCTCTCTCTCTCTCTCTCTCTCTCTCTCTCTCTCTCTCTCTCTCTCTCTCTCTCTCTCCCTGCCTTTCCCAATCTCTCTCTCTCCTCGCTCTCTCTCCCTTTCTCTCTCTCTCCATGCCTTTCCCCATCTCTCTCTCCCCCTCTTTATCTCCTCTCTCTTCTCTACACCTCTTTCTTCTCTATCTCCGTCTTTCCCTTCTCTTCTCTCGCTCACTCTCTCTCTCTCACTCTCTTTCTCTCATTCCCCTGGTATTTTTTGACAGTTAAGGTGGTAGTTGGACATGAAGCGTCCGGTCGGTGCAGCGAGGAGCGGAGCGGCGTTTACCTCCGATAGCTCCTTGATATCTCACATTTGTTTATTAAAGAACCAGCAGTGTGTGTGATTGTGCGTACATATTTTACTATATCAACTTAAATTCAGAAGCGAGAACATGTTGTCAGTCCTCACTTGTAAAAAATCTATTTTAGGTTAAGGAGTTAGGTATAGGGTTAGGGTTAGGGTTCAAATTAGAGTTAGAGGTTAAATTTAGGAGTTAGGGTTTAGAATAGGGTTAGGGTAAGGGTTAGGGTTAGGGTTAGGGTTAGGGTTAGGGTTAGGGGTTAGGGAAAATAGGATTTTGAATGGGAATCTTGTAGAACTCAAAGATTCCTAGGTGCCCTTCCAGAATCTCTCCACCTACCCAAGGACATGGGAGGACAGAAATCAGTTAACCACCTAACCGAGGATCTAAATGTAACTTTACATAATACCCTAGATGCAGTTGCACCTCTTAAAAACAAAAAACATTTGTCAAAAGAAATTAGCTCCCTGGTATACAAAAAATAACTGAGCCCTGAAGCAAGCTTCCAGAAAATTGGAAGGGAAATGGCGGTGCTGTCACGCCCTGACCTTAGAGCCTTTTTATGTCTCTATTTGGTTTGGTCAAGGTGTGATTTGGGGTGCGACAGTCCCCAGTCCAGCGACGGTCCCCAGTCCAGCGACGGTCCCCAGTCCGGAGCCTCCAGCGACGGTCTTCAGTCCGGAGCCTCCAGCAACGGTCTTCAGTCCGGAGCCTCCAGCGACGGTCCCCAGTCCGGCGCCTCCAGCAACGGGTCTCCAGTCCGGAGCCTCCAGCGACGGTCCCTAGTCCAGAGCCTCCAGCGACGGTCCCCAGTCCGGAGCCTCCAGCGACGGTCTTCAGTCCGGAGCCTCCAGCTACGGTCTCCAGTCTGGAGCCTCCAGCTACGGTCTCCAGTCCGGCGCCTCCAGCAACGCGTCTCCAGTCCGGAGCCTCCAGCGACGGTCCCCAGTCCGGAGCCTCCAGCGACGGTCTCCAGTCTGCGACGAGGGTCCCCGCACCAGAGGTGCTACCAAAGTGGGGTGAGCCAGTGGTGGAGCGGGGTCTGCGTCCCGGACCTGAGTCGCCACCGCGGATAGATGCCCACCCAGACCCTCCCCTATAGGTTCAGGTTTTGCGGCCGGAGTCCGCACCTTTGGGGGGGGGGGGGTACTGTCACGCCCTGACCTTAGAGCCTTTTATGTCTCTATTTGGTTTGGTCAGGGTGTGATTTGGGGTGGGCATTCTATGTTTTTGTTTTCTATGATTTTGTATTTCTATGTTTTGGCCGGGTATGGTTCTCAATCAGGGACAGTTGTCTATCGTTGTCTCTGATTGGGAACCATACTTAGGTAGCCCTTTTCCCTCCTTTCAGTGTGGGAAGTTAACTTTGTTTGTGGCACATAGCCCTTAAGCTTCACGGTTGTTTTGTATTGTTTATTTTTTTGTCGGCGTCATCACCTAATAAAGGGAATTTGTACGCTCACTGCGCTTCGGTCTACTTCTTACAACGGCCGTGACGGTGCACCAAAATGAAAGTCTTCCGACTAGCTTGGAAGGACATTACCCTCACTCCAGCTCGATCAGCCTACTTTTCCAACCTGATTGAGGAGAATTAAAACAATCAAAAATGTATTTTTGATACTGTGCAAAGCTAACTAAAAAGCAACATTCCCCAATTGAGGATGGCCTGCACTTCAGCACTGATGAATTAAAAAGCAAATTACGGACTCCTCTTTGAATATGTATATTTCTCCAAACCTCAGTTATCCTGAGTCTGCACAGAACTGCCAGGTCCAAGGATCAATGGAGACACTCCTGCGTCTCATCTCATCTGCATCAATGGAGATGCAAATCCTGCATCTCATGACACATTCACGAAAAATAATCATGGCCTTTAAACCTTCCAGGTTCCTACTGGACCCTATTCTAACTAAACTACTGAAAGAGCTACTTCCTGGCACTCCTATGTTGAACATAATAAATGGCTCCCTATCCACCGGATGTGTACCAAACTCACTGAAAGTGACAGGAACAAAGCCTCTCAAAAAAAAGGCTGAACCTTGACCCGGAACATTTGAAAAACAATCAGCCTATATCGAATCTCCCATTCCTCTCAAAAATGTCAAAACAAACTGTTTCGCAAGGAACTCTGAAGACAATCAATGTATATGAAACACTCAAGTCTGGATTTAGACCCCATCATAGTACTGAGACCGCATTTGTGAATCTGGCAAATGACCTTCTAATGGCATCAGACCAAGGCTCTCCATCTGTCCTTGTGTTCCTAGACCTTAATGCCGCTTTTGACACCATCAATCACCACAATCTTTTGAAGATATTGGATACCCTAATTGGTCTACACGGACAAGTTCTTGCCTGGTTTAGATCTTATCTGTCGTAAAGATATCAGTTTGTCTCTGTGAATGGCTTGTCCTCTGACAAATCAATTGTACATTTTGGTGTTCCTCAAGGTTCTGTTTTAGGACCACTATTGTCTTCTCTGTATATTCTACCTCTTGGTGATGTCATTTGGAATCACAATGTCAACTTTCACTACTATGGGCACCACACACTGTTGTACATATCGTTACAACATGGTGATGCCCCAAAATTGCCTACCTTGGAAGCCTGTGTTTCAGACATAAGGAAGTGGATGGTGGAAAATGTTCTACTTTTAAACTCGGACAAAACAGAGATGCTAGTTCTAGGTCCCAAGAAACAAATGGATCTGCTGTTTGATCTCAAAATTCATCTTGATGGTTGTACAGTTGTCTCGATTAAAACTGTGAAGGACCTCGGCGTTACTCTAGACCCTGATCTCTCTTTTGACAAACATTAAGAATATTTCAAGGGCAGTTTTTTTCCCGTCTTCGTAACATTGCAAATATCGGAAACTGTTTATCCAAATTTTGCAGAAAAGCTAATCCATGCTTATGTCACTTCTAGATTAGACTAGTGCAAAGCTCTACTCTCTGGCTACTTGGATAAAGGACTAAATAAAAGTCAGTTAGTGCTAAATACGGCTGCAAGAATTTTGCTGGCTTCCTGTTAAGGCTACGGCTGATTTCAAGGTTTTACTGCTAACCTACAAAGCATTACATGGCCTTGCTCCTACCTATCTTTCCAGTTTGGTCTTGCTATACATAGCTGCACGTACGCTATGGTCACAAGAAGCAGACCTCCTTATTGTCCCTAGAATTTCTAAGCAAAGAGCTGGAGGCAGGGCTTTCTCCTATAGATCTTAGTTTTTATGGAATGGTCTGCCTATCCATGTGAGAGACGCAGACTCGGTCTTAACCTTTAAGTCTTTCTGAAAACTCATCTCGTCAGTAGGTCCTATGACTGAGTGTAGCCTGGCCAGGGGTGCGAAGGCGAACGGCAAGGCAATGGAGTGACGAACTGCCCTTGCTGTCTCTGCCTGGCCGGCTCCCCTCTCGCCACTGGGATTCACTGCCTCTGACCCTATTGACCCTATTGACCCTATTAAGGAGACTGAGTCACTGGCTTACTAGTGTTCTCCCATACCATCCCTAGGAGGGGTGCGTCATGTCATGCCAGGCTTTTTTCACTGTATTTGACTTGAGTGGGTTTTGTCACTGACGTAATCTTCCTGTCTGGTATTGAGCCTCCTCGGGCTTTTGCAGTGGGGGGGATCTTCATCGGCTATACTCTGCCTTGTCTCAGGGTAGTAAGTTGGTGGTTGGTCTGTTGATATCCATCTAGTGGTGTGGGGTCTGTGCTTTGGAAAAGTGGGTGGGCTTATATCCTGCCTGGTTCGCCCTGTCCGGTGGTATCGTGTCCCCCGATCCCCCCCCTCCCCCCCGTCACAGTCTCCAGTATGTATGCTTCCATAGTCAATGTGCTGGGGGACTAGGGTCAGTCTGTCCTATCTGGTTTAATTCTCCTGTCTGATCTGGTGTAATTCTCCTGTCTGATCTGGTGTAATTCTCCTGTCCTATCTGGTGTAATTCTCCTGTCTTATCTGGTGTAATTATCCTGTCTTATCTGGTGTAATTCTCCTGTCTTATCTGGTGAAATTCTCCTGTCTTATCTGGTGTAATTCTCCTGTCTGATCTGGTGTAATTCTCCTGTCTTATCTGGTGTAATTCTCCTGTCTTATCCGGTGTGATTCTTCTGTCTTATCTGGTGAAATTCTCCTGTCTGATCTGGTGAAATGCTCCTGTCTTATCTGGTGTAGTTCTCCTGTCCTATCTGGTGTAATTATCCTGTCTTATCTGGTGTAATTCTCCTGTCTGGTCTGGTGAAATTCTCCTGCCCTATCTGGTGTAATTATCCTGTCTTATCTGGTGTAATTCTCCTGTCTTATCTGGTGTAGTTCTCCTGTCTGATCTGATGTCATGTGTGAACTGAAGTATGCTCCCTCTAATTCTCCCATCTCTCTCTACCCTCCTAGAGTACCTGAGCCCTGGGACCATGCCTCAGAACTACCTGGCCTGAACTACTAAATGTCCCTGTCCCCGGTCCACCTTGTTGTGCTGCTGCTCCAGTTTCAACTGTTTTGCCTGCAGCTATGGAACCCTGACCTGTTCACCGGACATGCTACCTTGTCCGGTGAAGAGGACTGGCCACTCCTCGGAGCCTGGTGCCTCTCTAGGTTTCTAACTCAGTTCCTACCTTTCTAGGGACTTTTTCCCGAGCCACCATGCTTCTAAATTTATAAATACATTTGATTGAAATTTGATTGAATCAATTGTTGTTCTCCAAAAAGTCCTCACAAGAATAATAAGAGACAGCTGTGACATACAGTGCTAGTCAAAAGTTTGGACACACCAACTTGTTTCACTATTTTCTACATGGAGGAATATGAAATAGCACATATGGAATCATGTAGTAATCAAAAAAGTGTTATTATAGTGTTAGTATAGTTATTATAATATTTTATAATGTAGATTCTTCAAAATAGCCACCCTTTGCCTTGATGACAGCTTAGTCACCCTTTGCCTTGATGACAGCTTTGCAAACACTTGGCATTCTCTCAACCAGCTACACCTGGAATGCTTTGGAGTTCCCACATATGCTGAGCACTTGTTGGCTCTGCGGTCCAACTCATCGCAAACCATCTCAATTGGGATGAGGTTGGGAGATTGTGGAGGCCAGGTCATCTGTTTCAGCACTCCATCACTCTCCTTCTTGGTGAAATAGCCCTTACACAGCCTGAAGATGTGCTGGGTCATTGTCCTGTTGAAAAACAAATGGTAGTCCCACTAAGTGCAAACCAGATGGGATGGTGTATCGCTGCAGAATGCTGTGGTAGCCATGCTGGTTGAGTGTGCCTTGAATTCTAAATAAATCACAGACAGTGTCACCAGCAAAGCACCCCCACACCATCACACCTTCTCCTCCATGCTTTACAATGGGATCCACACATGCGGAGAACATCCGTTCACCTACTCTGCGTCTCACAAAGACACGGCGGATGGAACAAAAAATCTCAAATTTGGCCTCATCAGACCAAAGGACAGATTTCCACCTAAAGTCCATTGCTCGTGTTTCTTGGCCCAAGCAAGTCTCTTATTGGTGTCCTTTAGTAGTGGTTTCTTTGCAGCAATTCGACCATGAAGGCCTGATTCACACAGTGCCCTCTGAACAGTTGATGTTGAAATGTGTCTGTTGAACTCTGAAGCATTTATTTGGGCTGCAATTTCTGAGGCTGGTAACTCTAATGCTCTTATCCTCTGCAGCAGAGGATCTGGGTATTCCTTTCCTGTGGCGGTCCTCATGAGAGCTAGTTTCATCATAGTGCTTGATGGTTTTTGCAACTACACTTACATTTTTTGGGGGGGGTTGACTGACCTTCATGTCTTAACGTAATGATGGACTGTCCCATTCTCTTTGCTTATTTGAGCTGTTCTTGCCATAATATGGACTTGGTCTTTTACCAAATAGGGCTATCTTCTGTATACCACCACTACCTTGTCACAACACAACTGACTGGCTCAAACTCATTAAGAAGGAAAGAAATTCCACAAATTAACTTTTAAGAAGGCACACCAGTTAATTGAAATTCATTCCAGGTCCATACCTCATGAAGCTGGTTGAGAGAATGCCAAGAGTGTGCAAAACTGAAGAATCTGAAATCTAAAATATATTTTGATTTGATTAACACTTTTTTGGTTACTACATGATTCCACATGTGTTATTTCATAGTTTTGATGTCTTCACTATTAATCTACAATGTAGAATAACAAAATAAATAAAGATAAACACTTTTAAATGAGCAGGTGTTTTAAAACCTTTGACTGGAACTTTAGCTCCCTCTCTCTTTCTCAGCTCAATTCAATTCAAATGACTTTATTGGGAAATGTATGTTTTCATCACCAAGGCAAGTGAAATAGATAACAAATAAAAGTTAAATAATCAATCCAAAATGTACTGTAAACATTACACTCACAAAAGTTCCAAAAGAAGACATTTCAAATGTCATATTCTGTCTATATACAGTGTTGTTAGGATGTGTAAATAGTTAATGTACAAATTGGAAAATAAATAGACATAAATATGGGTTGTATTTACAATGGTGTTTGTTCTTCACTGTTTCCCCTTTTCTTTTGGTAACAGGTCACATATCTTGCTGCTGTGGGAGTTTATCAAATTTGGATTTTGTTTTTGAATTCTTCTCTCTCTCTTTAAAAAACCCTTTTGATTCTCTCTGGGTTCATAATCATAATCACCTCTCATCAAATAAACACACTCCCCTCCTTTTTCTATTGCTCACTTTTTCTTCAACTAGTGTCTCTAGGCTCTCTCTTTTTCCACCCCCACTCTCTCTCCCCTCACTCGGAGCTAATGGAGGGAAAACAACGGCCTCATATCCCCCTCCCCCTGGCAATATGAAACTGACTATGATTAAATGATGAACTGTACGGTAGCACTACGCCTGATCCTTTGTTTGCTGGATTTATCACCACACAGTATAAAGAATGTGTGAAAACAGGAGAGGATAGAAGAGGGAGAAAGAGGAGGAATATAAGGAGGATGATGAGGAGGAGGAGTAGGAGAGAAGAGAATAAAAGAGAAGTTAAAGAAAAGAGAGGAGGAAGAGGAGAGAAGGAAGAGGAGAAAGAGGAGAGGAGGAAGACGAGAGTAGGTAGAGGAGAGAGGAGGAAGAGGAGAGAATGCACAGGAGGAAGAGGGGAGGAAGAGGAAAGGAGGAAGAGGAGATGAGCAAGAGGAGGATGAGCGGAGGAAGCGGAAAGGAGGAAGAGGAGATGAGGAAGAGAAGAGAAGAGGAGGAAGAGGAGAGGAGGGAGGGGAGGGGAGGAAGGGGAGGAAGAGGAGAGGAAAAGAGGAGAAGGGGAGAGGAAAAGAGGAGAGGAGGAA
The DNA here is from genome assembly GCF_029448725.1 of Salvelinus fontinalis. Lineage (NCBI taxonomy): Eukaryota > Metazoa > Chordata > Actinopteri > Salmoniformes > Salmonidae > Salvelinus > Salvelinus fontinalis. The sequence continues at coordinate 6,730,151 of NC_074673.1, forward strand.
GGGGAGGAAGAAGTAGAAGAGAAGAAGGGCAGAGGAGAGAACAGAACAAAAGACGGGAGGATAGGAACAGAACAGAACAGAAGAAGGGAGGATAGGAACAGAACAGAACAGAAGAAGGGAGGATATGAACAGAACAGAACAGAAGAAGGGAGGATATGAACAGAACAGAACAGAAGAAGGGAGGATATGAACAGAACAGAAGAAGGGAGGATAGGAACAGAACAGAAGAAGGGAGGATATGAACAGAACAGAAGAAGGGAGGATATGAACAGGACAGAAGAAGGGAGGATATGAACAGAACAGAACAGAAGAAGGGAGGATATGAACAGAACAGAAGAAGGGAGGATAGGAACAGAACAGAACAGAAGAAGGGAGGATATGAACAGAACAGAACAGAAGAAGGGAGGATAGGAACAGAACAGAACAGAAGAAGGGAGGATATGAACAGAACAGAAGAAGGGAGGATAGGAACAGAACAGAACAGAAGAAGGGAGGATGTGAACAGAACAGAAGAAGGGAGGTTAGGAACAGAACAGAACAGAAGAAGGGAGGATATGAACAGAACAGAACAGAAGAAGGGAGGATAGGAACAGAACAGAACAGAAGAAGGGAGGATATGAACAGAACAGAAGAAGGGAGGATATGAACAGAACAGATCAGGAGAAGGGAGGATATGAACAGAACAGAAGAAGGGGGGATAGGAACAGAACAGAACAGAAGAAGGGAGGATATGAACAGAACAGAGAAGGGAGGATAGGAACAGAACAGAACAGAAGAAGGGAGGATATGAACAGAACAGAAGAAGGGAGGATAGGAACAGAACAGAACAGAAGAAGGGAGGATATGAACAGAACAGAAGAAGGGAGGATATGAACAGAACAGAACAGAAGAAGGGAGGATAGGAACAGAACAGAACAGAAGAAGGGAGGATATGAACAGAACAGAAGAAGGGAGGATAGGAACAGAACAGAACAGGAGAAGGGAGGATATGAACAGAACAGAAGAAGGGGGGATAGGAACAGAACAGAACAGAAGAAGGGAGGATAGGAACAGAACAGAAGAAGGGAGGATATGAACAGAACATAACAGAAGAAGGGAGGATAGGAACAGAACAGAACAGAAGAAGGGAGGATATGAACAGGACAGATCAGAAGATGGGAGGATATGAACAGAACAGAAGAAGGGAGGATATGAACAGATCAGAAGAAGGGAGGATAGGAACAGAACAGAACAGAAGAAGGGGGGATATGAACAGGACAGATCAGAAGAAGGGAGGATATGAACAGAACAGAAGAAGGGAGGATAGGAACAGAACAGAACAGAAGAAGGGAGGATATGAACAGAACAGAACAGAACAGAAGAAGGGAGGATATGAACAGAACAGAACAGAAGAAGGGAGGATATGAACAGAACAGAACAGAAGAAGGGAGGATATGAACAGAACAGAACAGGAGAAGGGAGGATATGAACAGGACAGATCAGAAGAAGGGAGGATATGAACAGAACAGAAGAAGGGAGGATATGAACAGAACATAACAGAAGAAGGGAGGATATGAACAGAACAGAACAGAAGAAGGGAGGATATGAACAGATCAGAAGAAGGGAGGATAGGAACAGAACAGAACAGAAGAAGGGGGGATATGAACAGGACAGATCAGAAGAAGGGAGGATATGAACAGAACAGAAGAAGGGAGGATATGAACAGAACAGAACAGAAGAAGGGAGGATATGAACAGAACAGAACAGAAGAATGGAGGATAGGAACAGTACAGAACAGAAGAAGGGAGGATATGAATAGAACAGAACAGAACAGAAGAAGGGAGGATATGAACAGAACAGAAGAAGAAAGGATATGAACAGAACAGAACAGAAGAAGGGAGGATAGGAACAGAACAGAAGAAGGGAGGATATGAACAGAACAGAACAGAAGAAGGGAGGATATGAACAGAACAGAAGAAGGGAGGATATGAACAGAACAGAAGAAGGGAGGATAGGAACAGAACAGAACAGAAGAAGGGAGGATATGAACAGAACAGAACAGAACAGAAGAAGGGAGGATATGAACAGAACAGAAGAAGGGAGGATATGAACAGAACAGAACAGAAGAAGGGAGGATATGAACAGAACAGAAGAAGGGAGGATAGGAACAGAACAGAAGAAGGGAGGATATGAACAGAACAGAAGAAGGGAGGATATGAACAGGACAGAAGAAGGGAGGATATGAACAGAACAGAACAGAAGAAGGGAGGATATGAACAGAACAGAAGAAGGGAGGATAGGAACAGAACAGAACAGAAGAAGGGAGGATATGAACAGAACAGAACAGAAGAAGGGAGGATAGGAACAGAACAGAACAGAAGAAGGGAGGATATGAACAGAACAGAAGAAGGGAGGATAGGAACAGAACAGAACAGAAGAAGGGAGGATGTGAACAGAACAGAAGAAGGGAGGTTAGGAACAGAACAGAACAGAAGAAGGGAGGATATGAACAGAACAGAAGAAGGGAGGATATGAACAGAACAGAACAGAAGAAGGGAGGATAGGAACAGAACAGAACAGAAGAAGGGAGGATATGAACAGAACAGAAGAAGGGAGGATAGGAACAGAACAGATCAGGAGAAGGGAGGATATGAACAGAACAGAAGAAGGGGGGATAGGAACAGAACAGAACAGAAGAAGGGAGGATATGAACAGAAAAGAGAAGGGAGGATAGGAACAGAACAGAACAGAAGAAGGGAGGATATGAACAGAACAGAAGAAGGGAGGATAGGAACAGAACAGAACAGAAGAAGGGAGGATATGAACATAACAGAAGAAGGGAGGATATGAACAGAACAGAACAGAAGAAGGGAGGATAGGAACAGAACAGAACAGAAGAAGGGAGGATATGAACAGAACAGAAGAAGGGAGGATAGGAACAGAACAGAACAGGAGAAGGGAGGATATGAACAGAACAGAAGAAGGGGGGATAGGAACAGAACAGAACAGAAGAAGGGAGGATAGGAACAGAACAGAAGAAGGGAGGATATGAACAGAACATAACAGAAGAAGGGAGGATAGGAACAGAACAGAACAGAAGAAGGGAGGATATGAACAGGACAGATCAGAAGATGGGAGGATATGAACAGAACAGAAGAAGGGAGGATATGAACAGATCAGAAGAAGGGAGGATAGGAACAGAACAGAACAGAAGAAGGGGGGATATGAACAGGACAGATCAGAAGAAGGGAGGATATGAACAGAACAGAAGAAGGGAGGATATGAACAGAACAGAACAGAAGAAGGGAGGATAGGAACAGAACAGAACAGAAGAAGGGAGGATATGAACAGAACAGAACAGAACAGAAGAAGGGAGGATATGAACAGAACAGAACAGAAGAAGGGAGGATATGAACAGAACAGAACAGAAGAAGGGAGGATATGAACAGAACAGAACAGGAGAAGGGAGGATATGAACAGGACAGATCAGAAGAAGGGAGGATATGAACAGAACAGAAGAAGGGAGGATATGAACAGAACATAACAGAAGAAGGGAGGATATGAACAGAACAGAACAGAAGAAGGGAGGATATGAACAGATCAGAAGAAGGGAGGATAGGAACAGAACAGAACAGAAGAAGGGGGGATATGAACAGGACAGATCAGAAGAAGGGAGGATATGAACAGAACAGAAGAAGGGAGGATATGAACAGAACAGAACAGAAGAAGGGAGGATATGAACAGAACAGAACAGAAGAATGGAGGATAGGAACAGTACAGAACAGAAGAAGGGAGGATATGAATAGAACAGAACAGAACAGAAGAAGGGAGGATATGAACAGAACAGAAGAAGAAAGGATATGAACAGAACAGAACAGAAGAAGGGAGGATAGGAACAGAACAGAAGAAGGGAGGATATGAACAGAACAGAACAGAAGAAGGGAGGATATGAACAGAACAGAAGAAGGGAGGATATGAACAGAACAGAAGAAGGGAGGATAGGAACAGAACAGAACAGAAGAAGGGAGGATATGAACAGAACAGAACAGAACAGAAGAAGGGAGGATAGGAACAGAACAGAACAGAAGAAGGGAGGATATGAACAGAACAGAAGAAGGGAGGATATGAACAGAACATAACAGAAGAAGGGGGGATAGAAATAGAACAGAACAGAAGAAGGGAGGATATGAACAGGACAGATCAGAAGAAGGGAGGATATGAACAGAACAGAACAGAAGAAGGGAGGATATGAACAGATCAGAAGAAGGGAGGATAGGAACAGAACAGAACAGAAGAAGGGGGGATATGAACAGGACAGATCAGAAGAAGGGAGGATATGAACAGAACAGAACAGAAGAAGGGAGGATATGAACAGAACAGAACAGGAGAAGGGAGGATATGAACAGGACAGATCAGAAGAAGGGAGGATATGAACAGAACAGAAGAAGGGAGGATATGAACAGAACAGAACAGAAGAAGGGAGGATATGAACAGAACAGAACAGAAGAAGGGAGGATATGAACAGAACAGAACAGGAGAAGGGAGGATATGAACAGAACAGAACAGAAGAAGGGAGGATAGGAACAGAACAGAACAGAAGAAGGGAGGATATGAACAGAACAGAAGAAGGGAGGATAGGAACAGAACAGAACAGAAGAAGGGAGGATGTGAACAGAACAGAAGAAGGGAGGTTAGGAACAGAACAGAACAGAAGAAGGGAGGATAAGAACAGAACAGAACAGAAGAAGGGAGGATAGGAACAGAACAGAACAGAAGAAGGGAGGATATGAACAGAACAGAAGAAGGGAGGATATGAACAGAACAGATCAGGAGAAGGGAGGATATGAACAGAACAGAAGAAGGGGGGATAGGAACAGAACAGAACAGAAGAAGGGAGGATATGAACAGAACAGAGAAGGGAGGATAGGAACAGAACAGAACAGAAGAAGGGAGGATATGAACAGAACAGAAGAAGGGAGGATAGGAACAGAACAGAACAGAAGAAGGGAGGATATGAACATAACAGAAGAAGGGAGGATATGAACAGAACAGAACAGAAGAAGGGAGGATAGGAACAGAACAGAACAGAAGAAGGGAGGATATGAACAGAACAGAAGAAGGGAGGATAGGAACAGAACAGAACAGGAGAAGGGAGGATATGAACAGAACAGAAGAAGGGGGGATAGGAACAGAACAGAACAGAAGAAGGGAGGATAGGAACAGAACAGAAGAAGGGAGGATATGAACAGAACATAACAGAAGAAGGGAGGATAGGAACAGAACAGAACAGAAGAAGGGAGGATATGAACAGGACAGATCAGAAGATGGGAGGATTAGAACAGAACAGAAGAAGGGAGGATATGAACAGATCAGAAGAAGGGAGGATAGGAACAGAACAGAACAGAAGAAGGGGGGATATGAACAGGACAGATCAGAAGAAGGGAGGATATGAACAGAACAGAAGAAGGGAGGATATGAACAGAACAGAACAGAAGAAGGGAGGATAGGAACAGAACAGAACAGAAGAAGGGAGGATATGAACAGAACAGAACAGAACAGAAGAAGGGAGGATATGAACAGAACAGAACAGAAGAAGGGAGGATATGAACAGAACAGAACAGAAGAAGGGAGGATATGAACAGAACAGAACAGGAGAAGGGAGGATATGAACAGGACAGATCAGAAGAAGGGAGGATATGAACAGAACAGAAGAAGGGAGGATATGAACAGAACATAACAGAAGAAGGGAGGATATGAACAGAACAGAACAGAAGAAGGGAGGATATGAACAGATCAGAAGAAGGGAGGATAGGAACAGAACAGAACAGAAGAAGGGGGGATATGAACAGGACAGATCAGAAGAAGGGAGGATATGAACAGAACAGAAGAAGGGAGGATATGAACAGAACAGAACAGAAGAAGGGAGGATATGAACAGAACAGAACAGAAGAATGGAGGATAGGAACAGTACAGAACAGAAGAAGGGAGGATATGAATAGAACAGAACAGAACAGAAGAAGGGAGGATATGAACAGAACAGAAGAAGAAAGGATATGAACAGAACAGAACAGAAGAAGGGAGGATAGGAACAGAACAGAAGAAGGGAGGATATGAACAGAACAGAACAGAAGAAGGGAGGATATGAACAGAACAGAACAGAAGAAGGGAGGATAGGAACAGAACAGAAGAAGGGAGGATAGGAACAGAACAGAACAGAAGAAGGGAGGATATGAACAGAACAGAACAGAACAGAAGAAGGGAGGATATGAACAGAACAGAACAGAAGAAGGGAGGATATGAACAGAACAGAACAGGAGAAGGGAGGATATGAACAGGACAGATCAGAAGAAGGGAGGATATGAACAGAACAGAAGAAGGGAGGATATGAACAGAACATAACAGAAGAAGGGAGGATATGAACAGAACAGAACAGAAGAAGGGAGGATATGAACAGATCAGAAGAAGGGAGGATAGGAACAGAACAGAACAGAAGAAGGGGGGATATGAACAGGACAGATCAGAAGAAGGGAGGATATGAACAGAACAGAAGAAGGGAGGATATGAACAGAACAGAACAGAAGAAGGGAGGATATGAACAGAACAGAACAGAAGAATGGAGGATAGGAACAGTACAGAACAGAAGAAGGGAGGATATGAATAGAACAGAACAGAACAGAAGAAGGGAGGATATGAACAGAACAGAAGAAGAAAGGATATGAACAGAACAGAACAGAAGAAGGGAGGATAGGAACAGAACAGAAGAAGGGAGGATATGAACAGAACAGAACAGAAGAAGGGAGGATATGAACAGAACAGAAGAAGGGAGGATATGAACAGAACAGAAGAAGGGAGGATAGGAACAGAACAGAACAGAAGAAGGGAGGATATGAACAGAACAGAACAGAACAGAAGAAGGGAGGATATGAACAGAACAGAAGAAGGGAGGATATGAACAGAACAGAACAGGAGAAGGGAGGATATGAACAGGACAGATCAGAAGAAGGGAGGATATGAACAGAACAGAAGAAGGGAGGATATGAACAGAACATAACAGAAGAAGGGAGGATATGAACAGAACAGAACAGAAGAAGGGAGGATATGAACAGATCAGAAGAAGGGAGGATAGGAACAGAACAGAACAGAAGAAGGGGGGATATGAACAGGACAGATCAGAAGAAGGGAGGATATGAACAGAACAGAAGAAGGGAGGATATGAACAGAACAGAACAGAAGAAGGGAGGATATGAACAGAACAGAACAGAAGAATGGAGGATAGGAACAGTACAGAACAGAAGAAGGGAGGATATGAACAGGACAGAAGAAGGGAGGATATGAACAGAACAGAACAGAAGAAGGGAGGATATGAACAGAACAGAAGAAGGGAGGATAGGAACAGAACAGAACAGAAGAAGGGAGGATATGAACAGAACAGAACAGAAGAAGGGAGGATAGGAACAGAACAGAACAGAAGAAGGGAGGATATGAACAGAACAGAAGAAGGGAGGATAGGAACAGAACAGAACAGAAGAAGGGAGGATGTGAACAGAACAGAAGAAGGGAGGTTAGGAACAGAACAGAACAGAAGAAGGGAGGATATGAACAGAACAGAAGAAGGGAGGATATGAACAGAACAGAACAGAAGAAGGGAGGATAGGAACAGAACAGAACAGAAGAAGGGAGGATATGAACAGAACAGAAGAAGGGAGGATAGGAACAGAACAGATCAGGAGAAGGGAGGATATGAACAGAACAGAAGAAGGGGGGATAGGAACAGAACAGAACAGAAGAAGGGAGGATATGAACAGAAAAGAGAAGGGAGGATAGGAACAGAACAGAACAGAAGAAGGGAGGATATGAACAGAACAGAAGAAGGGAGGATAGGAACAGAACAGAACAGAAGAAGGGAGGATATGAACATAACAGAAGAAGGGAGGATATGAACAGAACAGAACAGAAGAAGGGAGGATAGGAACAGAACAGAAGAAGGGAGGATATGAACAGAACAGAAGAAGGGAGGATAGGAACAGAACAGAACAGGAGAAGGGAGGATATGAACAGAACAGAAGAAGGGGGGATAGGAACAGAACAGAACAGAAGAAGGGAGGATAGGAACAGAACAGAAGAAGGGAGGATATGAACAGAACATAACAGAAGAAGGGAGGATAGGAACAGAACAGAACAGAAGAAGGGAGGATATGAACAGGACAGATCAGAAGATGGGAGGATATGAACAGAACAGAAGAAGGGAGGATATGAACAGATCAGAAGAAGGGAGGATAGGAACAGAACAGAACAGAAGAAGGGGGGATATGAACAGGACAGATCAGAAGAAGGGAGGATATGAACAGAACAGAAGAAGGGAGGATATGAACAGAACAGAACAGAAGAAGGGAGGATAGGAACAGAACAGAACAGAAGAAGGGAGGATATGAACAGAACAGAACAGAACAGAAGAAGGGAGGATATGAACAGAACAGAACAGAAGAAGGGAGGATATGAACAGAACAGAACAGAAGAAGGGAGGATATGAACAGAACAGAACAGGAGAAGGGAGGATATGAACAGGACAGATCAGAAGAAGGGAGGATATGAACAGAACAGAAGAAGGGAGGATATGAACAGAACATAACAGAAGAAGGGAGGATATGAACAGAACAGAACAGAAGAAGGGAGGATATGAACAGATCAGAAGAAGGGAGGATAGGAACAGAACAGAACAGAAGAAGGGGGGATATGAACAGGACAGATCAGAAGAAGGGAGGATATGAACAGAACAGAAGAAGGGAGGATATGAACAGAACAGAACAGAAGAAGGGAGGATATGAACAGAACAGAACAGAAGAATGGAGGATAGGAACAGTACAGAACAGAAGAAGGGAGGATATGAATAGAACAGAACAGAACAGAAGAAGGGAGGATATGAACAGAACAGAAGAAGAAAGGATATGAACAGAACAGAACAGAAGAAGGGAGGATAGGAACAGAACAGAAGAAGGGAGGATATGAACAGAACAGAACAGAAGAAGGGAGGATATGAACAGAAAAGAAGAAGGGAGGATATGAACAGAACAGAAGAAGGGAGGATAGGAACAGAACAGAACAGAAGAAGGGAGGATATGAACAGAACAGAACAGAACAGAAGAAGGGAGGATAGGAACAGAACAGAACAGAAGAAGGGAGGATATGAACAGAACAGAAGAAGGGAGGATATGAACAGAACATAACAGAAGAAGGGGGGATAGAAATAGAACAGAACAGAAGAAGGGAGGATATGAACAGGACAGATCAGAAGAAGGGAGGATATGAACAGAACAGAACAGAAGAAGGGAGGATATGAACAGATCAGAAGAAGGGAGGATAGGAACAGAACAGAACAGAAGAAGGGGGGATATGAACAGGACAGATCAGAAGAAGGGAGGATATGAACAGAACAGAACAGAAGAAGGGAGGATATGAACAGAACAGAACAGGAGAAGGGAGGATATGAACAGGACAGATCAGAAGAAGGGAGGATATGAACAGAACAGAAGAAGGGAGGATATGAACAGAACAGAACAGAAGAAGGGAGGATATGAACAGAACAGAACAGAAGAAGGGAGGATATGAACAGAACAGAACAGGAGAAGGGAGGATATGAACAGAACAGAACAGAAGAAGGGAGGATAGGAACAGAACAGAACAGAAGAAGGGAGGATATGAACAGAACAGAAGAAGGGAGGATAGGAACAGAACAGAACAGAAGAAGGGAGGATGTGAACAGAACAGAAGAAGGGAGGTTAGGAACAGAACAGAACAGAAGAAGGGAGGATAAGAACAGAACAGAACAGAAGAAGGGAGGATAGGAACAGAACAGAACAGAAGAAGGGAGGATATGAACAGAACAGAAGAAGGGAGGATATGAACAGAACAGATCAGGAGAAGGGAGGATATGAACAGAACAGAAGAAGGGGGGATAGGAACAGAACAGAACAGAAGAAGGGAGGATATGAACAGAACAGAGAAGGGAGGATAGGAACAGAACAGAACAGAAGAAGGGAGGATATGAACAGAACAGAAGAAGGGAGGATAGGAACAGAACAGAACAGAAGAAGGGAGGATATGAACATAACAGAAGAAGGGAGGATATGAACAGAACAGAACAGAAGAAGGGAGGATAGGAACAGAACAGAACAGAAGAAGGGAGGATATGAACAGAACAGAAGAAGGGAGGATAGGAACAGAACAGAACAGGAGAAGGGAGGATATGAACAGAACAGAAGAAGGGGGGATAGGAACAGAACAGAACAGAAGAAGGGAGGATAGGAACAGAACAGAAGAAGGGAGGATATGAACAGAACATAACAGAAGAAGGGAGGATAGGAACAGAACAGAACAGAAGAAGGGAGGATATGAACAGGACAGATCAGAAGATGGGAGGATATGAACAGAACAGAAGAAGGGAGGATATGAACAGATCAGAAGAAGGGAGGATAGGAACAGAACAGAACAGAAGAAGGGGGGATATGAACAGGACAGATCAGAAGAAGGGAGGATATGAACAGAACAGAAGAAGGGAGGATATGAACAGAACAGAACAGAAGAAGGGAGGATAGGAACAGAACAGAACAGAAGAAGGGAGGATATGAACAGAACAGAACAGAACAGAAGAAGGGAGGATATGAACAGAACAGAACAGAAGAAGGGAGGATATGAACAGAACAGAACAGAAGAAGGGAGGATATGAACAGAACAGAACAGGAGAAGGGAGGATATGAACAGGACAGATCAGAAGAAGGGAGGATATGAACAGAACAGAAGAAGGGAGGATATGAACAGAACATAACAGAAGAAGGGAGGATATGAACAGAACAGAACAGAAGAAGGGAGGATATGAACAGATCAGAAGAAGGGAGGATAGGAACAGAACAGAACAGAAGAAGGGGGGATATGAACAGGACAGATCAGAAGAAGGGAGTATATGAACAGAACAGAAGAAGGGAGGATATGAACAGAACAGAACAGAAGAAGGGAGGATATGAACAGAACAGAACAGAAGAATGGAGGATAGGAACAGTACAGAACAGAAGAAGGGAGGATATGAATAGAACAGAACAGAACAGAAGAAGGGAGGATATGAACAGAACAGAAGAAGAAAGGATATGAACAGAACAGAACAGAAGAAGGGAGGATAGGAACAGAACAGAAGAAGGGAGGATATGAACAGAACAGAACAGAAGAAGGGAGGATATGAACAGAACAGAAGAAGGGAGGATATGAACAGAACAGAAGAAGGGAGGATAGGAACAGAACAGAACAGAAGAAGGGAGGATATGAACAGAACAGAACAGAACAGAAGAAGGGAGGATATGAACAGAACAGAACAGAAGAAGGGAGGATATGAACAGAACAGAACAGGAGAAGGGAGGATATGAACAGGACAGATCAGAAGAAGGGAGGATATGAACAGAACAGAAGAAGGGAGGATATGAGCAGAACATAACAGAAGAAGGGAGGATATGAACAGAACAGAACAGAAGAAGGGAGGATATGAACAGATCAGAAGAAGGGAGGATAGGAACAGAACAGAACAGAAGAAGGGGGGATATGAACAGGACAGATCAGAAGAAGGGAGGATATGAACAGAACAGAAGAAGGGAGGATATGAACAGAACAGAACAGAAGAAGGGAGGATATGAACAGAACAGAACAGAAGAATGGAGGATAGGAACAGTACAGAACAGAAGAAGGGAGGATATGAATAGAACAGAACAGAACAGAAGAAGGGAGGATATGAACAGAACAGAAGAAGAAAGGATATGAACAGAACAGAACAGAAGAAGGGAGGATAGGAACAGAACAGAAGAAGGGAGGATATGAACAGAACAGAACAGAAGAAGGGAGGATATGAACAGAACAGAAGAAGGGAGGATATGAACAGAACAGAAGAAGGGAGGATAGGAACAGAACAGAACAGAAGAAGGGAGGATATGAACAGAACAGAACAGAACAGAAGAAGGGAGGATATGAACAGAACAGAAGAAGGGAGGATATGAACAGAACAGAACAGAAGAAGGGAGGATATGAACAGAACAGAAGAAGGGAGGATAGGAACAGAACAGAAGAAGGGAGGATATGAACAGAACAGAAGAAGGGAGGATATGAACAGGACAGAAGAAGGGAGGATATGAACAGAACAGAACAGAAGAAGGGAGGATATGAACAGAACAGAAGAAGGGAGGATAGGAACAGAACAGAACAGAAGAAGGGAGGATATGAACAGAACAGAACAGAAGAAGGGAGGATAGGAACAGAACAGAACAGAAGAAGGGAGGATATGAACAGAACAGAAGAAGGGAGGATAGGAACAGAACAGAACAGAAGAAGGGAGGATGTGAACAGAACAGAAGAAGGGAGGTTAGGAACAGAACAGAACAGAAGAAGGGAGGATATGAACAGAACAGAAGAAGGGAGGATATGAACAGAACAGAACAGAAGAAGGGAGGATAGGAACAGAACAGAACAGAAGAAGGGAGGATATGAACAGAACAGAAGAAGGGAGGATAGGAACAGAACAGATCAGGAGAAGGGAGGATATGAACAGAACAGAAGAAGGGAGGATAGGAACAGAACAGAACAGAAGAAGGGAGGATATGAACATAACAGAAGAAGGGAGGATATGAACAGAACAGAACAGAAGAAGGGAGGATGGGAACAGAACAGAACAGAAGAAGGGAGGATATGAACAGAACAGAAGAAGGGAGGATAGGAACAGAACAGAACAGGAGAAGGGAGGATATGAACAGAACAGAAGAAGGGGGGATAGGAACAGAACAGAACAGAAGAAGGGGGGATATGAACAGGACAGATCAGAAGAAGGGAGGATATGAACAGAACAGAACAGAAGAAGGGAGGATATGAACAGAACAGAACAGGAGAAGGGAGGATATGAACAGGACAGATCAGAAGAAGGGAGGATATGAACAGAACAGAAGAAGGGAGGATATGAACAGAACAGAACAGAAGAAGGGAGGATATGAACAGAACAGAACAGAAGAAGGGAGGATATGAACAGAACAGAACAGGAGAAGGGAGGATATGAACAGAACAGAACAGAAGAAGGGAGGATAGGAACAGAACAGAACAGAAGAAGGGAGGATATGAACAGAACAGAAGAAGGGAGGATAGGAACAGAACAGAACAGAAGAAGGGAGGATGTGAACAGAACAGAAGAAGGGAGGTTAGGAACAGAACAGAACAGAAGAAGGGAGGATAAGAACAGAACAGAACAGAAGAAGGGAGGATAGGAACAGAACAGAACAGAAGAAGGGAGGATATGAACAGAACAGAAGAAGGGAGGATATGAACAGAACAGATCAGGAGAAGGGAGGATATGAACAGAACAGAAGAAGGGGGGATAGGAACAGAACAGAACAGAAGAAGGGAGGATATGAACAGAACAGAGAAGGGAGGATAGGAACAGAACAGAACAGAAGAAGGGAGGATATGAACAGAACAGAAGAAGGGAGGATAGGAACAGAACAGAACAGAAGAAGGGAGGATATGAACATAACAGAAGAAGGGAGGATATGAACAGAACAGAACAGAAGAAGGGAGGATAGGAACAGAACAGAACAGAAGAAGGGAGGATATGAACAGAACAGAAGAAGGGAGGATAGGAACAGAACAGAACAGGAGAAGGGAGGATATGAACAGAACAGAAGAAGGGGGGATAGGAACAGAACAGAACAGAAGAAGGGAGGATAGGAACAGAACAGAAGAAGGGAGGATATGAACAGAACATAACAGAAGAAGGGAGGATAGGAACAGAACAGAACAGAAGAAGGGAGGATATGAACAGGACAGATCAGAAGATGGGAGGATATGAACAGAACAGAAGAAGGGAGGATATGAACAGATCAGAAGAAGGGAGGATAGGAACAGAACAGAACAGAAGAAGGGGGGATATGAACAGGACAGATCAGAAGAAGGGAGGATATGAACAGAACAGAAGAAGGGAGGATATGAACAGAACAGAACAGAAGAAGGGAGGATAGGAACAGAACAGAACAGAAGAAGGGAGGATATGAACAGAACAGAACAGAACAGAAGAAGGGAGGATATGAACAGAACAGAACAGAAGAAGGGAGGATATGAACAGAACAGAACAGAAGAAGGGAGGATATGAACAGAACAGAACAGGAGAAGGGAGGATATGAACAGGACAGATCAGAAGAAGGGAGGATATGAACAGAACAGAAGAAGGGAGGATATGAACAGAACATAACAGAAGAAGGGAGGATATGAACAGAACAGAACAGAAGAAGGGAGGATATGAACAGATCAGAAGAAGGGAGGATAGGAACAGAACAGAACAGAAGAAGGGGGGATATGAACAGGACAGATCAGAAGAAGGGAGTATATGAACAGAACAGAAGAAGGGAGGATATGAACAGAACAGAACAGAAGAAGGGAGGATATGAACAGAACAGAACAGAAGAATGGAGGATAGGAACAGTACAGAACAGAAGAAGGGAGGATATGAATAGAACAGAACAGAACAGAAGAAGGGAGGATATGAACAGAACAGAAGAAGAAAGGATATGAACAGAACAGAACAGAAGAAGGGAGGATAGGAACAGAACAGAAGAAGGGAGGATATGAACAGAACAGAACAGAAGAAGGGAGGATATGAACAGAACAGAAGAAGGGAGGATATGAACAGAACAGAAGAAGGGAGGATAGGAACAGAACAGAACAGAAGAAGGGAGGATATGAACAGAACAGAACAGAACAGAAGAAGGGAGGATATGAACAGAACAGAACAGAAGAAGGGAGGATATGAACAGAACAGAACAGGAGAAGGGAGGATATGAACAGGACAGATCAGAAGAAGGGAGGATATGAACAGAACAGAAGAAGGGAGGATATGAGCAGAACATAACAGAAGAAGGGAGGATATGAACAGAACAGAACAGAAGAAGGGAGGATATGAACAGATCAGAAGAAGGGAGGATAGGAACAGAACAGAACAGAAGAAGGGGGGATATGAACAGGACAGATCAGAAGAAGGGAGGATATGAACAGAACAGAAGAAGGGAGGATATGAACAGAACAGAACAGAAGAAGGGAGGATATGAACAGAACAGAACAGAAGAATGGAGGATAGGAACAGTACAGAACAGAAGAAGGGAGGATATGAATAGAACAGAACAGAACAGAAGAAGGGAGGATATGAACAGAACAGAAGAAGAAAGGATATGAACAGAACAGAACAGAAGAAGGGAGGATAGGAACAGAACAGAAGAAGGGAGGATATGAACAGAACAGAACAGAAGAAGGGAGGATATGAACAGAACAGAAGAAGGGAGGATATGAACAGAACAGAAGAAGGGAGGATAGGAACAGAACAGAACAGAAGAAGGGAGGATATGAACAGAACAGAACAGAACAGAAGAAGGGAGGATATGAACAGAACAGAAGAAGGGAGGATATGAACAGAACAGAACAGAAGAAGGGAGGATATGAACAGAACAGAAGAAGGGAGGATAGGAACAGAACAGAAGAAGGGAGGATATGAACAGAACAGAAGAAGGGAGGATATGAACAGGACAGAAGAAGGGAGGATATGAACAGAACAGAACAGAAGAAGGGAGGATATGAACAGAACAGAAGAAGGGAGGATAGGAACAGAACAGAAGAAGGGAGGATATGAACAGAACAGAAGAAGGGAGGATATGAACAGGACAGAAGAAGGGAGGATATGAACAGAACAGAACAGAAGAAGGGAGGATATGAACAGAACAGAAGAAGGGAGGATAGGAACAGAACAGAACAGAAGAAGGGAGGATATGAACAGAACAGAACAGAAGAAGGGAGGATAGGAACAGAACAGAACAGAAGAAGGGAGGATATGAACAGAACAGAAGAAGGGAGGATAGGAACAGAACAGAACAGAAGAAGGGAGGATGTGAACAGAACAGAAGAAGGGAGGTTAGGAACAGAACAGAACAGAAGAAGGGAGGATATGAACAGAACAGAAGAAGGGAGGATATGAACAGAACAGAACAGAAGAAGGGAGGATAGGAACAGAACAGAACAGAAGAAGGGAGGATATGAACAGAACAGAAGAAGGGAGGATAGGAACAGAACAGATCAGGAGAAGGGAGGATATGAACAGAACAGAAGAAGGGAGGATAGGAACAGAACAGAACAGAAGAAGGGAGGATATGAACATAACAGAAGAAGGGAGGATATGAACAGAACAGAACAGAAGAAGGGAGGATGGGAACAGAACAGAACAGAAGAAGGGAGGATATGAACAGAACAGAAGAAGGGAGGATAGGAACAGAACAGAACAGGAGAAGGGAGGATATGAACAGAACAGAAGAAGGGGGGATAGGAACAGAACAGAACAGAAGAAGGGGGGATATGAACAGGACAGATCAGAAGAAGGGAGGATATGAACAGAACAGAACAGAAGAAGGGAGGATATGAACAGAACAGAACAGGAGAAGGGAGGATATGAACAGGACAGATCAGAAGAAGGGAGGATATGAACAGAACAGAAGAAGGGAGGATATGAACAGAACAGAACAGAAGAAGGGAGGATATGAACAGAACAGAACAGAAGAAGGGAGGATATGAACAGAACAGAACAGGAGAAGGGAGGATATGAACAGAACAGAACAGAAGAAGGGAGGATAGGAACAGAACAGAACAGAAGAAGGGAGGATATGAACAGAACAGAAGAAGGGAGGATAGGAACAGAACAGAACAGAAGAAGGGAGGATGTGAACAGAACAGAAGAAGGGAGGTTAGGAACAGAACAGAACAGAAGAAGGGAGGATAAGAACAGAACAGAACAGAAGAAGGGAGGATAGGAACAGAACAGAACAGAAGAAGGGAGGATATGAACAGAACAGAAGAAGGGAGGATATGAACAGAACAGATCAGGAGAAGGGAGGATATGAACAGAACAGAAGAAGGGGGGATAGGAACAGAACAGAACAGAAGAAGGGAGGATATGAACAGAACAGAGAAGGGAGGATAGGAACAGAACAGAACAGAAGAAGGGAGGATATGAACAGAACAGAAGAAGGGAGGATAGGAACAGAACAGAACAGAAGAAGGGAGGATATGAACATAACAGAAGAAGGGAGGATATGAACAGAACAGAACAGAAGAAGGGAGGATAGGAACAGAACAGAACAGAAGAAGGGAGGATATGAACAGAACAGAAGAAGGGAGGATAGGAACAGAACAGAACAGGAGAAGGGAGGATATGAACAGAACAGAAGAAGGGGGGATAGGAACAGAACAGAACAGAAGAAGGGAGGATAGGAACAGAACAGAAGAAGGGAGGATATGAACAGAACATAACAGAAGAAGGGAGGATAGGAACAGAACAGAACAGAAGAAGGGAGGATATGAACAGGACAGATCAGAAGATGGGAGGATATGAACAGAACAGAAGAAGGGAGGATATGAACAGATCAGAAGAAGGGAGGATAGGAACAGAACAGAACAGAAGAAGGGGGGATATGAACAGGACAGATCAGAAGAAGGGAGGATATGAACAGAACAGAAGAAGGGAGGATATGAACAGAACAGAACAGAAGAAGGGAGGATAGGAACAGAACAGAACAGAAGAAGGGAGGATATGAACAGAACAGAACAGAACAGAAGAAGGGAGGATATGAACAGAACAGAACAGAAGAAGGGAGGATATGAACAGAACAGAACAGAAGAAGGGAGGATATGAACAGAACAGAACAGGAGAAGGGAGGATATGAACAGGACAGATCAGAAGAAGGGAGGATATGAACAGAACAGAAGAAGGGAGGATATGAACAGAACATAACAGAAGAAGGGAGGATATGAACAGAACAGAACAGAAGAAGGGAGGATATGAACAGATCAGAAGAAGGGAGGATAGGAACAGAACAGAACAGAAGAAGGGGGGATATGAACAGGACAGATCAGAAGAAGGGAGTATATGAACAGAACAGAAGAAGGGAGGATATGAACAGAACAGAACAGAAGAAGGGAGGATATGAACAGAACAGAACAGAAGAATGGAGGATAGGAACAGTACAGAACAGAAGAAGGGAGGATATGAATAGAACAGAACAGAACAGAAGAAGGGAGGATATGAACAGAACAGAAGAAGAAAGGATATGAACAGAACAGAACAGAAGAAGGGAGGATAGGAACAGAACAGAAGAAGGGAGGATATGAACAGAACAGAACAGAAGAAGGGAGGATATGAACAGAACAGAAGAAGGGAGGATATGAACAGAACAGAAGAAGGGAGGATAGGAACAGAACAGAACAGAAGAAGGGAGGATATGAACAGAACAGAACAGAACAGAAGAAGGGAGGATATGAACAGAACAGAACAGAAGAAGGGAGGATATGAACAGAACAGAACAGGAGAAGGGAGGATATGAACAGGACAGATCAGAAGAAGGGAGGATATGAACAGAACAGAAGAAGGGAGGATATGAGCAGAACATAACAGAAGAAGGGAGGATATGAACAGAACAGAACAGAAGAAGGGAGGATATGAACAGATCAGAAGAAGGGAGGATAGGAACAGAACAGAACAGAAGAAGGGGGGATATGAACAGGACAGATCAGAAGAAGGGAGGATATGAACAGAACAGAAGAAGGGAGGATATGAACAGAACAGAACAGAAGAAGGGAGGATATGAACAGAACAGAACAGAAGAATGGAGGATAGGAACAGTACAGAACAGAAGAAGGGAGGATATGAATAGAACAGAACAGAACAGAAGAAGGGAGGATATGAACAGAACAGAAGAAGAAAGGATATGAACAGAACAGAACAGAAGAAGGGAGGATAGGAACAGAACAGAAGAAGGGAGGATATGAACAGAACAGAACAGAAGAAGGGAGGATATGAACAGAACAGAAGAAGGGAGGATATGAACAGAACAGAAGAAGGGAGGATAGGAACAGAACAGAACAGAAGAAGGGAGGATATGAACAGAACAGAACAGAACAGAAGAAGGGAGGATATGAACAGAACAGAAGAAGGGAGGATATGAACAGAACAGAACAGAAGAAGGGAGGATATGAACAGAACAGAAGAAGGGAGGATAGGAACAGAACAGAAGAAGGGAGGATATGAACAGAACAGAAGAAGGGAGGATATGAACAGGACAGAAGAAGGGAGGATATGAACAGAACAGAACAGAAGAAGGGAGGATATGAACAGAACAGAAGAAGGGAGGATAGGAACAGAACAGAACAGAAGAAGGGAGGATATGAACAGAACAGAACAGAAGAAGGGAGGATAGGAACAGAACAGAACAGAAGAAGGGAGGATATGAACAGAACAGAAGAAGGGAGGATAGGAACAGAACAGAACAGAAGAAGGGAGGATGTGAACAGAACAGAAGAAGGGAGGTTAGGAACAGAACAGAACAGAAGAAGGGAGGATATGAACAGAACAGAAGAAGGGAGGATATGAACAGAACAGAACAGAAGAAGGGAGGATAGGAACAGAACAGAACAGAAGAAGGGAGGATATGAACAGAACAGAAGAAGGGAGGATAGGAACAGAACAGATCAGGAGAAGGGAGGATATGAACAGAACAGAAGAAGGGAGGATAGGAACAGAACAGAACAGAAGAAGGGAGGATATGAACATAACAGAAGAAGGGAGGATATGAACAGAACAGAACAGAAGAAGGGAGGATGGGAACAGAACAGAACAGAAGAAGGGAGGATATGAACAGAACAGAAGAAGGGAGGATAGGAACAGAACAGAACAGGAGAAGGGAGGATATGAACAGAACAGAAGAAGGGGGGATAGGAACAGAACAGAACAGAAGAAGGGAGGATAGGAACAGAACAGAAGAAGGGAGGATATGAACAGAACATAACAGAAGAAGGGAGGATAGGAACAGAACAGAACAGAAGAAGGGAGGATATGAACAGGACAGATCAGAAGATGGGAGGATATGAACAGAACAAAAGAAGGGAGGATATGAACAGATCAGAAGAAGGGAGGATAGGAACAGAACAGAACAGAAGAAGGGGGGATATGAACAGGACAGATCAGAAGAAGGGAGGATATGAACAGAACAGAAGAAGGGAGGATATGAACAGAACAGAACAGAAGAAGGGAGGATAGGAACAGAACAGAACAGAAGAAGGGAGGATATGAACAGAACAGAACAGAACAGAAGAAGGGAGGATATGAACAGAACAGAACAGAAGAAGGGAGGATATGAACAGAACAGAACAGAAGAAGGGAGGATATGAACAGAACAGAACAGGAGAAGGGAGGATATGAACAGGACAGATCAGAAGAAGGGAGGATATGAACAGAACAGAAGAAGGGAGGATATGAACAGAACATAACAGAAGAAGGGAGGATATGAACAGAACAGAACAGAAGAAGGGAGGATATGAACAGATCAGAAGAAGGGAGGATAGGAACAGAACAGAACAGAAGAAGGGGGGATATGAACAGGACAGATCAGAAGAAGGGAGGATATGAACAGAACAGAAGAAGGGAGGATATGAACAGAACAGAACAGAAGAAGGGAGGATATGAACAGAACAGAACAGAAGAATGGAGGATAGGAACAGTACAGAACAGAAGAAGGGAGGATATGAATAGAACAGAACAGAACAGAAGAAGGGAGGATATGAACAGAACAGAAGAAGAAAGGATATGAACAGAACAGAACAGAAGAAGGGAGGATAGGAACAGAACAGAAGAAGGGAGGATATGAACAGAACAGAACAGAAGAAGGGAGGATATGAACAGAACAGAAGAAGGGAGGATATGAACAGAACAGAAGAAGGGAGGATAGGAACAGAACAGAACAGAAGAAGGGAGGATATGAACAGAACAGAACAGAACAGAAGAAGGGAGGATAGGAACAGAACAGAACAGAAGAAGGGAGGATATGAACAGAACAGAAGAAGGGAGGATATGAACAGAACATAACAGAAGAAGGGAGGATATGAACAGGACAGATCAGAAGAAGGGAGGATATGAACAGAACAGAACAGAAGAAGGGAGGATATGAACAGATCAGAAGAAGGGAGGATAGGAACAGAACAGAACAGAAGAAGGGGGGATATGAACAGGACAGATCAGAAGAAGGGAGGATATGAACAGAACAGAACAGAAGAAGGGAGGATATGAACAGAACAGAACAGGAGAAGGGAGGATATGAACAGGACAGATCAGAAGAAGGGAGGATATGAACAGAACAGAAGAAGGGAGGATATGAACAGAACAGAACAGAAGAAGGGAGGATATGAACAGAACAGAACAGAAGAAGGGAGGATATGAACAGAACAGAACAGGAGAAGGGAGGATATGAACAGAACAGAACAGAAGAAGGGAGGATAGGAACAGAACAGAACAGAAGAAGGGAGGATAGGAACAGAACAGAACAGAAGAAGGGAGGATGTGAACAGAACAGAAGAAGGGAGGTTAGGAACAGAACAGAACAGAAGAAGGGAGGATATGAACAGAACAGAACAGAAGAAGGGAGGATAGGAACAGAACAGAACAGAAGAAGGGAGGATATGAACAGAACAGAAGAAGGGAGGATATGAACAGAACAGATCAGGAGAAGGGAGGATATGAACAGAACAGAAGAAGGGGGGATAGGAACAGAACAGAACAGAAGAAGGGAGGATATGAACAGAACAGAGAAGGGAGGATAGGAACAGAACAGAACAGAAGAAGGGAGGATATGAACAGAACAGAAGAAGGGAGGATAGGAACAGAACAGAACAGAAGAAGGGAGGATATGAACATAACAGAAGAAGGGAGGATATGAACAGAACAGAACAGAAGAAGGGAGGATAGGAACAGAACAGAACAGAAGAAGGGAGGATATGAACAGAACAGAAGAAGGGAGGATAGGAACAGAACAGAACAGGAGAAGGGAGGATATGAACAGAACAGAAGAAGGGGGGATAGGAACAGAACAGAACAGAAGAAGGGAGGATAGGAACAGAACAGAAGAAGGGAGGATATGAACAGAACATAACAGAAGAAGGGAGGATAGGAACAGAACAGAACAGAAGAAGGGAGGATATGAACAGGACAGATCAGAAGATGGGAGGATATGAACAGAACAGAAGAAGGGAGGATATGAACAGATCAGAAGAAGGGAGGATAGGAACAGAACAGAACAGAAGAAGGGGGGATATGAACAGGACAGATCAGAAGAAGGGAGGATATGAACAGAACAGAAGAAGGGAGGATATGAACAGAACAGAACAGAAGAAGGGAGGATAGGAACAGAACAGAACAGAAGAAGGGAGGATATGAACAGAACAGAACAGAACAGAAGAAGGGAGGATATGAACAGAACAGAACAGAAGAAGGGAGGATATGAACAGAACAGAACAGAAGAAGGGAGGATATGAACAGAACAGAACAGGAGAAGGGAGGATATGAACAGGACAGATCAGAAGAAGGGAGGATATGAACAGAACAGAAGAAGGGAGGATATGAACAGAACATAACAGAAGAAGGGAGGATATGAACAGAACAGAACAGAAGAAGGGAGGATATGAACAGATCAGAAGAAGGGAGGATAGGAACAGAACAGAACAGAAGAAGGGGGGATATGAACAGGACAGATCAGAAGAAGGGAGGATATGAACAGAACAGAAGAAGGGAGGATATGAACAGAACAGAACAGAAGAATGGAGGATAGGAACAGTACAGAACAGAAGAAGGGAGGATATGAATAGAACAGAACAGAACAGAAGAAGGGAGGATATGAACAGAACAGAAGAAGAAAGGATATGAACAGAACAGAACAGAAGAAGGGAGGATAGGAACAGAACAGAAGAAGGGAGGATATGAACAGAACAGAACAGAAGAAGGGAGGATATGAACAGAACAGAAGAAGGGAGGATATGAACAGAACAGAAGAAGGGAGGATAGGAACAGAACAGAACAGAAGAAGGGAGGATATGAACAGAACAGAACAGAACAGAAGAAGGGAGGATATGAACAGAACAGAACAGAAGAAGGGAGGATATGAACAGAACAGAACAGAAGAAGGGAGGATATGAACAGAACAGAAGAAGGGAGGATAGGAACAGAACAGAAGAAGGGAGGATATGAACAGAACAGAAGAAGGGAGGATATGAACAGGACAGAAGAAGGGAGGATATGAACAGAACAGAACAGAAGAAGGGAGGATATGAACAGAACAGAAGAAGGGAGGATAGGAACAGAACAGAAGAGAAGAAGGGAGGATATGAACAGAACAGAACAGAAGAAGGGAGGATAGGAACAGAACAGAACAGAAGAAGGGAGGATATGAACAGAACAGAAGAAGGGAGGATAGGAACAGAACAGAACAGAAGAAGGGAGGATGTGAACAGAACAGAAGAAGGGAGGTTAGGAACAGAACAGAACAGAAGAAGGGAGGATATGAACAGAACAGAAGAAGGGAGGATATGAACAGAACAGAACAGAAGAAGGGAGGATAGGAACAGAATAGAACAGAAGAAGGGAGGATATGAACAGAACAGAAGAAGGGAGGATAGGAACAGAACAGATCAGGAGAAGGGAGGATATGAACAGAACAGAAGAAGGGGGGATAGGAACAGAACAGAACAGAAGAAGGGAGGATATGAACAGAACAGAGAAGGGAGGATAGGAACAGAACAGAACAGAAGAAGGGAGGATATGAACAGAACAGAAGAAGGGAGGATAGGAACAGAACAGAACAGAAGAAGGGAGGATATGAACATAACAGAAGAAGGGAGGATATGAACAGAACAGAACAGAAGAAGGGAGGATAGGAACAGAACAGAACAGAAGTTTCGAGGATATGAACAGAACAGAAGAAGGGAGGATAGGAACAGAACAGAACAGGAGAAGGGAGGATATGAACAGAACAGAAGAAGAGGGGATAGGAACAGAACAGAACAGAAGAAGGGAGGATAGGAACAGAACAGAAGAAGGGAGGATATGAACAGAACATAACAGAAGAAGGGAGGATAGGAACAGAACAGAACAGAAGAAGGGAGGATATGAACAGGACAGATCAGAAGATGGGAGGATATGAACAGAACAGAAGAAGGGAGGATATGAACAGATCAGAAGAAGGGAGGATAGGAACAGAACAGAACAGAAGAAGGGGGGATATGAACAGGACAGATCAGAAGAAGGGAGGATATGAACAGAACAGAAGAAGGGAGGATATGAACAGAACAGAACAGAAGAAGGGAGGATAGGAACAGAACAGAACAGAAGAAGGGAGGATATGAACAGAACAGAACAGAACAGAAGAAGGGAGGATATGAACAGAACAGAACAGAAGAAGGGAGGATATGAACAGAACAGAACAGAAGAAGGGAGGATATGAACAGAACAGAACAGGAGAAGGGAGGATATGAACAGGACAGATCAGAAGAAGGGAGGATATGAACAGAACAGAAGAAGGGAGGATATGAACAGAACATAACAGAAGTAGGGAGGATATGAACAGAACAGAACAGAAGAAGGGAGGATATGAACAGATCAGAAGAAGGGAGGATAGGAACAGAACAGAACAGAAGAAGGGGGGATATGAACAGGACAGATCAGAAGAAGGGAGGATATGAACAGAACAGAAGAAGGGAGGATATGAACAGAACAGAACAGAAGAAGGGAGGATATGAACAGAACAGAACAGAAGAATGGAGGATAGGAACAGTACAGAACAGAAGAAGGGAGGATATGAATAGAACAGAACAGAACAGAAGAAGGGAGGATATGAACAGAACAGAAGAAGAAAGGATATGAACAGAACAGAACAGAAGAAGGGAGGATAGGAACAGAACAGAAGAAGGGAGGATATGAACAGAACAGAACAGAAGAAGGGAGGATATGAACAGAACAGAAGAAGGGAGGATATGAACAGAACAGAAGAAGGGAGGATAGGAACAGAACAGAACAGAAGAAGGGAGGATATGAACAGAACAGAACAGAACAGAAGAAGGGAGGATAGGAACAGAACAGAACAGAAGAAGGGAGGATATGAACAGAACAGAAGAAGGGAGGATATGAACAGAACATAACAGAAGAAGGGGGGATAGAAATAGAACAGAACAGAAGAAGGGAGGATATGAACAGGACAGATCAGAAGACGGGAGGATGTGAACAGAACAGAACAGAAGAAGGGAGGATATGAACAGATCAGAAGAAGGGAGGATAGGCACAGAACAGAACAGAAGAAGGGGGGATATGAACAGGACAGATCAGAAGAAGGGAGGATATGAACAGAACAGAACAGAAGAAGGGAGGATATGAACAGAACAGAACAGGAGAAGGGAGGATATGAACAGGACAGATCAGAAGAAGGGAGGATATGAACAGAACAGAAGAAGGGAGGATATGAACAGAACAGAACAGAAGAAGGGAGGATATGAACAGAACAGAACAGAAGAATGGAGGATAGGAACAGAACAGAACAGAAGAAGGGAGGATATGAATAGAACAGAACAGAACAGAAGAAGGGAGGATATGAACAGAACAGAAGAAGAAAGGATATGAACAGAACAGAACAGAAGAAGGGAGGATAGGAACAGAACAGAAGAAGGGAGGATATGAACAGAACAGAACAGAAGAAGGGAGGATATGAACAGAACAGAAGAAGGGAGGATATGAACAGAACAGAAGAAGGGAGGATAGGAACAGAACAGAACAGAAGAAGGGAGGATATGAACAGAACAGAACAGAACAGAAGAAGGGAGGATAGGAACAGAACAGAACAGAAGAAGGGAGGATATGAACAGAACAGAAGAAGGGAGGATATGAACAGAACATAACAGAAGAAGGGGGGATGGAAATAGAACAGAACAGAAGAAGGGAGGATATGAACAGAACAGAACAGAAGAAGGGAGGATATGAACAGAACAGAACAGAAGAAGGGAGGATATGAACAGAACAGAACAGGAGAAGGGAGGATATGAACAGGACAGATCAGAAGAAGGGAGGATATGAACAGAACAGAAGAAGGGAGGATATGAACAGAACATAACAGAAGAAGGGAGGATATGAACAGAACAGAACAGAAGAAGGGAGGATATGAACAGATCAGAAGAAGGGAGGATAGGAACAGAACAGAACAGAAGAAGGGGGGATATGAACAGGACAGATCAGAAGAAGGGAGGATATGAACAGAACAGAAGAAGGGAGGATATGAACAGAACAGAACAGAAGAAGGGAGGATATGAACAGAACAGAACAGAATAATGGAGGATAGGAACAGTACAGAACAGAAGAAGGGAGGATATGAATAGAACAGAACAGAACAGAAGAAGGGAGGATATGAACAGAACAGAAGAAGAAAGGATATGAACAGAACAGAACAGAAGAAGGGAGGATAGGAACAGAACAGAAGAAGGGAGGATATGAACAGAACAGAACAGAAGAAGGGAGGATATGAACAGAACAGAAGAAGGGAGGATAGGAACAGAACAGAAGAAGGGAGGATAGGAACAGAACAGAACAGAAGAAGGGAGGATATGAACAGAACAGAAGAAGGGAGGATAGGAACAGAACAGAACAGAAGAAGGGAGGATGTGAACAGAACAGAAGAAGGGAGGTTAGGAACAGAACAGAACAGAAGAAGGGAGGATATGAACAGAACAGAAGAAGGGAGGATATGAACAGAACAGAACAGAAGAAGGGAGGATAGGAACAGAATAGAACAGAAGAAGGGAGGATATGAACAGAACAGAAGAAGGGAGGATAGGAACAGAACAGATCAGGAGAAGGGAGGATATGAACAGAACAGAAGAAGGGGGGATAGGAACAGAACAGAACAGAAGAAGGGAGGATATGAACAGAACAGAGAAGGGAGGATAGGAACAGAACAGAACAGAAGAAGGGAGGATATGAACAGAACAGAAGAAGGGAGGATAGGAACAGAACAGAACAGAAGAAGGGAGGATATGAACATAACAGAAGAAGGGAGGATATGAACAGAACAGAACAGAAGAAGGGAGGATAGGAACAGAACAGAACAGAAGTTTCGAGGATATGAACAGAACAGAAGAAGGGAGGATAGGAACAGAACAGAACAGGAGAAGGGAGGATATGAACAGAACAGAAGAAGAGGGGATAGGAACAGAACAGAACAGAAGAAGGGAGGATAGGAACAGAACAGAAGAAGGGAGGATATGAACAGAACATAACAGAAGAAGGGAGGATAGGAACAGAACAGAACAGAAGAAGGGAGGATATGAACAGGACAGATCAGAAGATGGGAGGATATGAACAGAACAGAAGAAGGGAGGATATGAACAGATCAGAAGAAGGGAGGATAGGAACAGAACAGAACAGAAGAAGGGGGGATATGAACAGGACAGATCAGAAGAAGGGAGGATATGAACAGAACAGAAGAAGGGAGGATATGAACAGAACAGAACAGAAGAAGGGAGGATAGGAACAGAACAGAACAGAAGAAGGGAGGATATGAACAGAACAGAACAGAACAGAAGAAGGGAGGATATGAACAGAACAGAACAGAAGAAGGGAGGATATGAACAGAACAGAACAGAAGAAGGGAGGATATGAACAGAACAGAACAGGAGAAGGGAGGATATGAACAGGACAGATCAGAAGAAGGGAGGATATGAACAGAACAGAAGAAGGGAGGATATGAACAGAACATAACAGAAGTAGGGAGGATATGAACAGAACAGAACAGAAGAAGGGAGGATATGAACAGATCAGAAGAAGGGAGGATAGGAACAGAACAGAACAGAAGAAGGGGGGATATGAACAGGACAGATCAGAAGAAGGGAGGATATGAACAGAACAGAAGAAGGGAGGATATGAACAGAACAGAACAGAAGAAGGGAGGATATGAACAGAACAGAACAGAAGAATGGAGGATAGGAACAGTACAGAACAGAAGAAGGGAGGATATGAATAGAACAGAACAGAACAGAAGAAGGGAGGATATGAACAGAACAGAAGAAGAAAGGATATGAACAGAACAGAACAGAAGAAGGGAGGATAGGAACAGAACAGAAGAAGGGAGGATATGAACAGAACAGAACAGAAGAAGGGAGGATATGAACAGAACAGAAGAAGGGAGGATATGAACAGAACAGAAGAAGGGAGGATAGGAACAGAACAGAACAGAAGAAGGGAGGATATGAACAGAACAGAACAGAACAGAAGAAGGGAGGATAGGAACAGAACAGAACAGAAGAAGGGAGGATATGAACAGAACAGAAGAAGGGAGGATATGAACAGAACATAACAGAAGAAGGGGGGATAGAAATAGAACAGAACAGAAGAAGGGAGGATATGAACAGGACAGATCAGAAGACGGGAGGATGTGAACAGAACAGAACAGAAGAAGGGAGGATATGAACAGATCAGAAGAAGGGAGGATAGGCACAGAACAGAACAGAAGAAGGGGGGATATGAACAGGACAGATCAGAAGAAGGGAGGATATGAACAGAACAGAACAGAAGAAGGGAGGATATGAACAGAACAGAACAGGAGAAGGGAGGATATGAACAGGACAGATCAGAAGAAGGGAGGATATGAACAGAACAGAAGAAGGGAGGATATGAACAGAACAGAACAGAAGAAGGGAGGATATGAACAGAACAGAACAGAAGAATGGAGGATAGGAACAGAACAGAACAGAAGAAGGGAGGATATGAATAGAACAGAACAGAACAGAAGAAGGGAGGATATGAACAGAACAGAAGAAGAAAGGATATGAACAGAACAGAACAGAAGAAGGGAGGATAGGAACAGAACAGAAGAAGGGAGGATATGAACAGAACAGAACAGAAGAAGGGAGGATATGAACAGAACAGAAGAAGGGAGGATATGAACAGAACAGAAGAAGGGAGGATAGGAACAGAACAGAACAGAAGAAGGGAGGATATGAACAGAACAGAACAGAACAGAAGAAGGGAGGATAGGAACAGAACAGAACAGAAGAAGGGAGGATATGAACAGAACAGAAGAAGGGAGGATATGAACAGAACATAACAGAAGAAGGGGGGATGGAAATAGAACAGAACAGAAGAAGGGAGGATATGAACAGAACAGAACAGAAGAAGGGAGGATATGAACAGAACAGAACAGAAGAAGGGAGGATATGAACAGAACAGAACAGGAGAAGGGAGGATATGAACAGGACAGATCAGAAGAAGGGAGGATATGAACAGAACAGAAGAAGGGAGGATATGAACAGAACATAACAGAAGAAGGGAGGATATGAACAGAACAGAACAGAAGAAGGGAGGATATGAACAGATCAGAAGAAGGGAGGATAGGAACAGAACAGAACAGAAGAAGGGGGGATATGAACAGGACAGATCAGAAGAAGGGAGGATATGAACAGAACAGAAGAAGGGAGGATATGAACAGAACAGAACAGAAGAAGGGAGGATATGAACAGAACAGAACAGAATAATGGAGGATAGGAACAGTACAGAACAGAAGAAGGGAGGATATGAATAGAACAGAACAGAACAGAAGAAGGGAGGATATGAACAGAACAGAAGAAGAAAGGATATGAACAGAACAGAACAGAAGAAGGGAGGATAGGAACAGAACAGAAGAAGGGAGGATATGAACAGAACAGAACAGAAGAAGGGAGGATATGAACAGAACAGAAGAAGGGAGGATAGGAACAGAACAGAAGAAGGGAGGATAGGAACAGAACAGAACAGAAGAAGGGAGGATATGAACAGAACAGAACAGAACAGAAGAAGGGAGGATAGGAACAGAACAGAACAGAAGAAGGGAGGATATGAACAGAACAGAAGAAGGGAGGATATGAACAGAACATAACAGAAGAAGGGGGGATAGAAATAGAACAGAACAGAAGAAGGGAGGATATGAACAGGACAGATCAGAAGAAGGGAGGATATGAACAGAACAGAACAGAAGAAGGGAGGATATGAACAGATCAGAAGAAGGGAGGATAGGAACAGAACAGAACAGAAGAAGGGGGGATATGAACAGGACAGATCAGAAGAAGGGAGGATATGAACAGAACAGAAGAAGGGAGGATATGAACAGAACAGAACAGAAGAAGGGAGGATAGGAACAGAACAGAACAGAAGAAGGGAGGATATGAACAGAACAGAACAGAACAGAAGAAGGGAGGATATGAACAGAACAGAACAGAAGAAGGGAGGATATGAACAGAACAGAACAGAAGAAGGGAGGATATGAACAGAACAGAACAGGAGAAGGGAGGATATGAACAGGACAGATCAGAAGAAGGGAGGATATGAACAGAACAGAAGAAGGGAGGATATGAACAGAACATAACAGAAGAAGGGAGGATATGAACAGAACAGAACAGAAGAAGGGAGGATATGAACAGATCAGAAGAAGGGAGGATAGGAACAGAACAGAACAGAAGAAGGGGGGATATGAACAGGACAGATCAGAAGAAGGGAGGATATGAACAGAACAGAAGAAGGGAGGATATGAACAGAACAGAACAGAAGAAGGGAGGATATGAACAGAACAGAACAGAAGAATGGAGGATAGGAACAGTACAGAACAGAAGAAGGGAGGATATGAATAGAACAGAACAGAACAGAAGAAGGGAGGATATGAACAGAACAGAAGAAGAAAGGATATGAACAGAACAGAACAGAAGAAGGGAGGATAGGAACAGAACAGAAGAAGGGAGGATATGAACAGAACAGAACAGAAGAAGGGAGGATATGAACAGAACAGAAGAAGGGAGGATATGAACAGAACAGAAGAAGGGAGGATAGGAACAGAACAGAACAGAAGAAGGGAGGATATGAACAGAACAGAACAGAACAGAAGAAGGGAGGATAGGAACAGAACAGAACAGAAGAAGGGAGGATATGAACAGAACAGAAGAAGGGAGGATATGAACAGAACATAACAGAAGAAGGGAGGATATGAACAGGACAGATCAGAAGAAGGGAGGATATGAACAGAACAGAACAGAAGAAGGGAGGATATGAACAGATCAGAAGAAGGGAGGATAGGAACAGAACAGAACAGAAGAAGGGGGGATATGAACAGGACAGATCAGAAGAAGGGAGGATATGAACAGAACAGAACAGAAGAAGGGAGGATATGAACAGAACAGAACAGGAGAAGGGAGGATATGAACAGGACAGATCAGAAGAAGGGAGGATATGAACAGAACAGAAGAAGGGAGGATATGAACAGAACAGAACAGAAGAAGGGAGGATATGAACAGAACAGAACAGAAGAAGGGAGGATATGAACAGAACAGAACAGGAGAAGGGAGGATATGAACAGAACAGAACAGAAGAAGGGAGGATAGGAACAGAACAGAACAGAAGAAGGGAGGATAGGAACAGAACAGAACAGAAGAAGGGAGGATGTGAACAGAACAGAAGAAGGGAGGTTAGGAACAGAACAGAACAGAAGAAGGGAGGATATGAACAGAACAGAACAGAAGAAGGGAGGATAGGAACAGAACAGAACAGAAGAAGGGAGGATATGAACAGAACAGAAGAAGGGAGGATATGAACAGAACAGATCAGGAGAAGGGAGGATATGAACAGAACAGAAGAAGGGGGGATAGGAACAGAACAGAACAGAAGAAGGGAGGATATGAACAGAACAGAGAAGGGAGGATAGGAACAGAACAGAACAGAAGAAGGGAGGATATGAACAGAACAGAAGAAGGGAGGATAGGAACAGAACAGAACAGAAGAAGGGAGGATATGAACATAACAGAAGAAGGGAGGATATGAACAGAACAGAACAGAAGAAGGGAGGATAGGAACAGAACAGAACAGAAGAAGGGAGGATATGAACAGAACAGAAGAAGGGAGGATAGGAACAGAACAGAACAGGAGAAGGGAGGATATGAACAGAACAGAAGAAGGGGGGATAGGAACAGAACAGAACAGAAGAAGGGAGGATAGGAACAGAACAGAAGAAGGGAGGATAAGAACAGAACATAACAGAAGAAGGGAGGATAGGAACAGAACAGAACAGAAGAAGGGAGGATATGAACAGGACAGATCAGAAGAAGGGAGGATATGAACAGAACAGAAGAAGGGAGGATATGAACAGAACATAACAGAAGAAGGGGGGATGGAAATAGAACAGAACAGAAGAAGGGAGGATATGAACAGAACAGAACAGAAGAAGGGAGGATATGAACAGAACAGAACAGAAGAAGGGAGGATATGAACAGAACAGAACAGGAGAAGGGAGGATATGAACAGGACAGATCAGAAGAAGGGAGGATATGAACAGAACAGAAGAAGGGAGGATATGAACAGAACATAACAGAAGAAGGGAGGATATGAACAGAACAGAACAGAAGAAGGGAGGATATGAACAGATCAGAAGAAGGGAGGATAGGAACAGAACAGAACAGAAGAAGGGGGGATATGAACAGGACAGATCAGAAGAAGGGAGGATATGAACAGAACAGAAGAAGGGAGGATATGAACAGAACAGAACAGAAGAAGGGAGGATATGAACAGAACAGAACAGAATAATGGAGGATAGGAACAGTACAGAACAGAAGAAGGGAGGATATGAATAGAACAGAACAGAACAGAAGAAGGGAGGATATGAACAGAACAGAAGAAGAAAGGATATGAACAGAACAGAACAGAAGAAGGGAGGATAGGAACAGAACAGAAGAAGGGAGGATATGAACAGAACAGAACAGAAGAAGGGAGGATATGAACAGAACAGAAGAAGGGAGGATAGGAACAGAACAGAAGAAGGGAGGATAGGAACAGAACAGAACAGAAGAAGGGAGGATATGAACAGAACAGAACAGAACAGAAGAAGGGAGGATAGGAACAGAACAGAACAGAAGAAGGGAGGATATGAACAGAACAGAAGAAGGGAGGATATGAACAGAACATAACAGAAGAAGGGGGGATAGAAATAGAACAGAACAGAAGAAGGGAGGATATGAACAGGACAGATCAGAAGAAGGGAGGATATGAACAGAACAGAACAGAAGAAGGGAGGATATGAACAGATCAGAAGAAGGGAGGATAGGAACAGAACAGAACAGAAGAAGGGGGGATATGAACAGGACAGATCAGAAGAAGGGAGGATATGAACAGAACAGAAGAAGGGAGGATATGAACAGAACAGAACAGAAGAAGGGAGGATAGGAACAGAACAGAACAGAAGAAGGGAGGATATGAACAGAACAGAACAGAACAGAAGAAGGGAGGATATGAACAGAACAGAACAGAAGAAGGGAGGATATGAACAGAACAGAACAGAAGAAGGGAGGATATGAACAGAACAGAACAGGAGAAGGGAGGATATGAACAGGACAGATCAGAAGAAGGGAGGATATGAACAGAACAGAAGAAGGGAGGATATGAACAGAACATAACAGAAGAAGGGAGGATATGAACAGAACAGAACAGAAGAAGGGAGGATATGAACAGATCAGAAGAAGGGAGGATAGGAACAGAACAGAACAGAAGAAGGGGGGATATGAACAGGACAGATCAGAAGAAGGGAGGATATGAACAGAACAGAAGAAGGGAGGATATGAACAGAACAGAACAGAAGAAGGGAGGATATGAACAGAACAGAACAGAAGAATGGAGGATAGGAACAGTACAGAACAGAAGAAGGGAGGATATGAATAGAACAGAACAGAACAGAAGAAGGGAGGATATGAACAGAACAGAAGAAGAAAGGATATGAACAGAACAGAACAGAAGAAGGGAGGATAGGAACAGAACAGAAGAAGGGAGGATATGAACAGAACAGAACAGAAGAAGGGAGGATATGAACAGAACAGAAGAAGGGAGGATATGAACAGAACAGAAGAAGGGAGGATAGGAACAGAACAGAACAGAAGAAGGGAGGATATGAACAGAACAGAACAGAACAGAAGAAGGGAGGATAGGAACAGAACAGAACAGAAGAAGGGAGGATATGAACAGAACAGAAGAAGGGAGGATATGAACAGAACATAACAGAAGAAGGGAGGATATGAACAGGACAGATCAGAAGAAGGGAGGATATGAACAGAACAGAACAGAAGAAGGGAGGATATGAACAGATCAGAAGAAGGGAGGATAGGAACAGAACAGAACAGAAGAAGGGGGGATATGAACAGGACAGATCAGAAGAAGGGAGGATATGAACAGAACAGAACAGAAGAAGGGAGGATATGAACAGAACAGAACAGGAGAAGGGAGGATATGAACAGGACAGATCAGAAGAAGGGAGGATATGAACAGAACAGAAGAAGGGAGGATATGAACAGAACAGAACAGAAGAAGGGAGGATATGAACAGAACAGAACAGAAGAAGGGAGGATATGAACAGAACAGAACAGGAGAAGGGAGGATATGAACAGAACAGAACAGAAGAAGGGAGGATAGGAACAGAACAGAACAGAAGAAGGGAGGATAGGAACAGAACAGAACAGAAGAAGGGAGGATGTGAACAGAACAGAAGAAGGGAGGTTAGGAACAGAACAGAACAGAAGAAGGGAGGATATGAACAGAACAGAACAGAAGAAGGGAGGATAGGAACAGAACAGAACAGAAGAAGGGAGGATATGAACAGAACAGAAGAAGGGAGGATATGAACAGAACAGATCAGGAGAAGGGAGGATATGAACAGAACAGAAGAAGGGGGGATAGGAACAGAACAGAACAGAAGAAGGGAGGATATGAACAGAACAGAGAAGGGAGGATAGGAACAGAACAGAACAGAAGAAGGGAGGATATGAACAGAACAGAAGAAGGGAGGATAGGAACAGAACAGAACAGAAGAAGGGAGGATATGAACATAACAGAAGAAGGGAGGATATGAACAGAACAGAACAGAAGAAGGGAGGATAGGAACAGAACAGAACAGAAGAAGGGAGGATATGAACAGAACAGAAGAAGGGAGGATAGGAACAGAACAGAACAGGAGAAGGGAGGATATGAACAGAACAGAAGAAGGGGGGATAGGAACAGAACAGAACAGAAGAAGGGAGGATAGGAACAGAACAGAAGAAGGGAGGATAAGAACAGAACATAACAGAAGAAGGGAGGATAGGAACAGAACAGAACAGAAGAAGGGAGGATATGAACAGGACAGATCAGAAGATGGGAGGATATGAACAGAACAGAAGAAGGGAGGATATGAACAGATCAGAAGAAGGGAGGATAGGAACAGAACAGAACAGAAGAAGGGGGGATATGAACAGGACAGATCAGAAGAAGGGAGGATATGAACAGAACAGAAGAAGGGAGGATATGAACAGAACAGAACAGAAGAAGGGAGGATAGGAACAGAACAGAACAGAAGAAGGGAGGATATGAACAGAACAGAACAGAACAGAAGAAGGGAGGATATGAACAGAACAGAACAGAAGAAGGGAGGATATGAACAGAACAGAACAGAAGAAGGGAGGATATGAACAGAACAGAACAGGAGAAGGGAGGATATGAACAGGACAGATCAGAAGAAGGGAGGATATGAACAGAACAGAAGAAGGGAGGATATGAACAGAACATAACAGAAGAAGGGAGGATATGAACAGAACAGAACAGAAGAAGGGAGGATATGAACAGATCAGAAGAAGGGAGGATAGGAACAGAACAGAACAGAAGAAGGGGGGATATGAACAGGACAGATCAGAAGAAGGGAGGATATGAACAGAACAGAAGAAGGGAGGATATGAACAGAACAGAACAGAAGAAGGGAGGATATGAACAGAACAGAACAGAAGAATGGAGGATAGGAACAGTACAGAACAGAAGAAGGGAGGATATGAATAGAACAGAACAGAACAGAAGAAGGGAGGATATGAACAGAACAGAAGAAGAAAGGATATGAACAGAACAGAACAGAAGAAGGGAGGATAGGAACAGAACAGAAGAAGGGAGGATATGAACAGAACAGAACAGAAGAAGGGAGGATATGAACAGAACAGAAGAAGGGAGGATATGAACAGAACAGAAGAAGGGAGGATAGGAACAGAACAGAACAGAAGAAGGGAGGATATGAACAGAACAGAACAGAACAGAAGAAGGGAGGATATGAACAGAACAGAACAGAAGAAGGGAGGATATGAACAGAACAGAACAGAAGAAGGGAGGATATGAACAGAACAGAAGAAGGGAGGATAGGAACAGAACAGAAGAAGGGAGGATATGAACAGAACAGAAGAAGGGAGGATATGAACAGGACAGAAGAAGGGAGGATATGAACAGAACAGAACAGAAGAAGGGAGGATATGAACAGAACAGAAGAAGGGAGGATAGGAACAGAACAGAAGAGAAGAAGGGAGGATATGAACAGAACAGAACAGAAGAAGGGAGGATAGGAACAGAACAGAACAGAAGAAGGGAGGATATGAACAGAACAGAAGAAGGGAGGATAGGAACAGAACAGAACAGAAGAAGGGAGGATGTGAACAGAACAGAAGAAGGGAGGTTAGGAACAGAACAGAACAGAAGAAGGGAGGATATGAACAGAACAGAAGAAGGGAGGATATGAACAGAACAGAACAGAAGAAGGGAGGATAGGAACAGAATAGAACAGAAGAAGGGAGGATATGAACAGAACAGAAGAAGGGAGGATAGGAACAGAACAGATCAGGAGAAGGGAGGATATGAACAGAACAGAAGAAGGGGGGATAGGAACAGAACAGAACAGAAGAAGGGAGGATATGAACAGAACAGAGAAGGGAGGATAGGAACAGAACAGAACAGAAGAAGGGAGGATATGAACAGAACAGAAGAAGGGAGGATAGGAACAGAACAGAACAGAAGAAGGGAGGATATGAACATAACAGAAGAAGGGAGGATATGAACAGAACAGAACAGAAGAAGGGAGGATAGGAACAGAACAGAACAGAAGTTTCGAGGATATGAACAGAACAGAAGAAGGGAGGATAGGAACAGAACAGAACAGGAGAAGGGAGGATATGAACAGAACAGAAGAAGAGGGGATAGGAACAGAACAGAACAGAAGAAGGGAGGATAGGAACAGAACAGAAGAAGGGAGGATATGAACAGAACATAACAGAAGAAGGGAGGATAGGAACAGAACAGAACAGAAGAAGGGAGGATATGAACAGGACAGATCAGAAGATGGGAGGATATGAACAGAACAGAAGAAGGGAGGATATGAACAGATCAGAAGAAGGGAGGATAGGAACAGAACAGAACAGAAGAAGGGGGGATATGAACAGGACAGATCAGAAGAAGGGAGGATATGAACAGAACAGAAGAAGGGAGGATATGAACAGAACAGAACAGAAGAAGGGAGGATAGGAACAGAACAGAACAGAAGAAGGGAGGATATGAACAGAACAGAACAGAACAGAAGAAGGGAGGATATGAACAGAACAGAACAGAAGAAGGGAGGATATGAACAGAACAGAACAGAAGAAGGGAGGATATGAACAGAACAGAACAGGAGAAGGGAGGATATGAACAGGACAGATCAGAAGAAGGGAGGATATGAACAGAACAGAAGAAGGGAGGATATGAACAGAACATAACAGAAGTAGGGAGGATATGAACAGAACAGAACAGAAGAAGGGAGGATATGAACAGATCAGAAGAAGGGAGGATAGGAACAGAACAGAACAGAAGAAGGGGGGATATGAACAGGACAGATCAGAAGAAGGGAGGATATGAACAGAACAGAAGAAGGGAGGATATGAACAGAACAGAACAGAAGAAGGGAGGATATGAACAGAACAGAACAGAAGAATGGAGGATAGGAACAGTACAGAACAGAAGAAGGGAGGATATGAATAGAACAGAACAGAACAGAAGAAGGGAGGATATGAACAGAACAGAAGAAGAAAGGATATGAACAGAACAGAACAGAAGAAGGGAGGATAGGAACAGAACAGAAGAAGGGAGGATATGAACAGAACAGAACAGAAGAAGGGAGGATATGAACAGAACAGAAGAAGGGAGGATATGAACAGAACAGAAGAAGGGAGGATAGGAACAGAACAGAACAGAAGAAGGGAGGATATGAACAGAACAGAACAGAACAGAAGAAGGGAGGATAGGAACAGAACAGAACAGAAGAAGGGAGGATATGAACAGAACAGAAGAAGGGAGGATATGAACAGAACATAACAGAAGAAGGGGGGATAGAAATAGAACAGAACAGAAGAAGGGAGGATATGAACAGGACAGATCAGAAGACGGGAGGATGTGAACAGAACAGAACAGAAGAAGGGAGGATATGAACAGATCAGAAGAAGGGAGGATAGGCACAGAACAGAACAGAAGAAGGGGGGATATGAACAGGACAGATCAGAAGAAGGGAGGATATGAACAGAACAGAACAGAAGAAGGGAGGATATGAACAGAACAGAACAGGAGAAGGGAGGATATGAACAGGACAGATCAGAAGAAGGGAGGATATGAACAGAACAGAAGAAGGGAGGATATGAACAGAACAGAACAGAAGAAGGGAGGATATGAACAGAACAGAACAGAAGAATGGAGGATAGGAACAGAACAGAACAGAAGAAGGGAGGATATGAATAGAACAGAACAGAACAGAAGAAGGGAGGATATGAACAGAACAGAAGAAGAAAGGATATGAACAGAACAGAACAGAAGAAGGGAGGATAGGAACAGAACAGAAGAAGGGAGGATATGAACAGAACAGAACAGAAGAAGGGAGGATATGAACAGAACAGAAGAAGGGAGGATATGAACAGAACAGAAGAAGGGAGGATAGGAACAGAACAGAACAGAAGAAGGGAGGATATGAACAGAACAGAACAGAACAGAAGAAGGGAGGATAGGAACAGAACAGAACAGAAGAAGGGAGGATATGAACAGAACAGAAGAAGGGAGGATATGAACAGAACATAACAGAAGAAGGGGGGATGGAAATAGAACAGAACAGAAGAAGGGAGGATATGAACAGAACAGAACAGAAGAAGGGAGGATATGAACAGAACAGAACAGAAGAAGGGAGGATATGAACAGAACAGAACAGGAGAAGGGAGGATATGAACAGGACAGATCAGAAGAAGGGAGGATATGAACAGAACAGAAGAAGGGAGGATATGAACAGAACATAACAGAAGAAGGGAGGATATGAACAGAACAGAACAGAAGAAGGGAGGATATGAACAGATCAGAAGAAGGGAGGATAGGAACAGAACAGAACAGAAGAAGGGGGGATATGAACAGGACAGATCAGAAGAAGGGAGGATATGAACAGAACAGAAGAAGGGAGGATATGAACAGAACAGAACAGAAGAAGGGAGGATATGAACAGAACAGAACAGAAGAATGGAGGATAGGAACAGTACAGAACAGAAGAAGGGAGGATATGAATAGAACAGAACAGAACAGAAGAAGGGAGGATATGAACAGAACAGAAGAAGAAAGGATATGAACAGAACAGAACAGAAGAAGGGAGGATAGGAACAGAACAGAAGAAGGGAGGATATGAACAGAACAGAACAGAAGAAGGGAGGATATGAACAGAACAGAAGAAGGGAGGATAGGAACAGAACAGAAGAAGGGAGGATAGGAACAGAACAGAACAGAAGAAGGGAGGATATGAACAGAACAGAACAGAACAGAAGAAGGGAGGATAGGAACAGAACAGAACAGAAGAAGGGAGGATATGAACAGAACAGAAGAAGGGAGGATATGAACAGAACATAACAGAAGAAGGGGGGATAGAAATAGAACAGAACAGAAGAAGGGAGGATATGAACAGGACAGATCAGAAGAAGGGAGGATATGAACAGAACAGAACAGAAGAAGGGAGGATATGAACAGATCAGAAGAAGGGAGGATAGGCACAGAACAGAACAGAAGAAGGGGGGATATGAACAGGACAGATCAGAAGAAGGGAGGATATGAACAGAACAGAACAGAAGAAGGGAGGATATGAACAGAACAGAACAGGAGAAGGGAGGATATGAACAGGACAGATCAGAAGAAGGGAGGATATGAACAGAACAGAAGAAGGGAGGATATGAACAGAACAGAACAGAAGAAGGGAGGATATGAACAGAACAGAACAGAAGAATGGAGGATAGGAACAGAACAGAACAGAAGAAGGGAGGATATGAATAGAACAGAACAGAACAGAAGAAGGGAGGATATGAACAGAACAGAAGAAGAAAGGATATGAACAGAACAGAACAGAAGAAGGGAGGATAGGAACAGAACAGAAGAAGGGAGGATATGAACAGAACAGAACAGAAGAAGGGAGGATATGAACAGAACAGAAGAAGGGAGGATATGAACAGAACAGAAGAAGGGAGGATAGGAACAGAACAGAACAGAAGAAGGGAGGATATGAACAGAACAGAACAGAACAGAAGAAGGGAGGATAGGAACAGAACAGAACAGAAGAAGGGAGGATATGAACAGAACAGAAGAAGGGAGGATATGAACAGAACATAACAGAAGAAGGGGGGATGGAAATAGAACAGAACAGAAGAAGGGAGGATATGAACAGGACAGATCAGAAGAAGGGAGGATATGAACAGAACAGAACAGAAGAAGGGAGGATATGAACAGAACAGAACAGAACAGAAGAAGGGAGGATAGGAACAGAACAGAACAGAAGAAGGGAGGATATGAACAGAACAGAAGAAGGGAGGATATGAACAGAACATAACAGAAGAAGGGGGGATAGAAATAGAACAGAACAGAAGAAGGGAGGATATGAACAGGACAGATCAGAAGAAGGGAGGATATGAACAGAACAGAACAGAAGAAGGGAGGATATGAACAGATCAGAAGAAGGGAGGATAGGCACAGAACAGAACAGAAGAAGGGGGGATATGAACAGGACAGATCAGAAGAAGGGAGGATATGAACAGAACAGAACAGAAGAAGGGAGGATATGAACAGAACAGAACAGGAGAAGGGAGGATATGAACAGGACAGATCAGAAGAAGGGAGGATATGAACAGAACAGAAGAAGGGAGGATATGAACAGAACAGAACAGAAGAAGGGAGGATATGAACAGAACAGAACAGAAGAAGGGAGGATATGAACAGAACAGAACAGGAGAAGGGAGGATATGAACAGGACAGATCAGAAGAAGGGAGGATATGAACAGAACAGAAGAAGGGAGGATATGAACAGAACATAACAGAAGAAGGGAGGATATGAACAGAACAGAACAGAAGAAGGGAGGATATGAACAGATCAGAAGAAGGGAGGATAGGAACAGAACAGAACAGAAGAAGGGGGGATATGAACAGGACAGATCAGAAGAAGGGAGGATATGAACAGAACAGAAGAAGGGAGGATATGAACAGAACAGAACAGAAGAAGGGAGGATATGAACAGAACAGAACAGAAGAATGGAGGATAGGAACAGAACAGAACAGAAGAAGGGAGGATATGAATAGAACAGAACAGAACAGAAGAAGGGAGGATAGGAACAGAACAGAAGAAGAAAGGATATGAACAGAACAGAACAGAAGAAGGGAGGATATGAACAGAACAGAAGAAGGGAGGATATGAACAGAACAGAAGAAGGGAGGATAGGAACAGAACAGAACAGAAGAAGGGAGGATATGAACAGAACAGAACAGAACAGAAGAAGGGAGGATAGGAACAGAACAGAACAGAAGAAGGGAGGATATGAACAGAACAGAAGAAGGGAGGATATGAACAGAACATAACAGAAGAAGGGGGGATGGAAATAGAACAGAACAGAAGAAGGGAGGATATGAACAGGACAGATCAGAAGAAGGGAGGATATGAACAGAACAGAACAGAAGAAGGGAGGATATGAACAGATCAGAAGAAGGGAGGATAGGAACAGAACAGAACAGAAGAAGGGGGGATATGAACAGGACAGATCAGAAGAAGGGAGGATATGAACAGGACAGATCAGAAGAAGGGAGGATATGAACAGAACAGAACAGAAGAAGGGAGGATATGAACAGAACAGAACAGAAGAATGGAGGATATGAACAGAACAGAACAGAACAGAAGAAGGGAGGATATGAACAGAACAGAACCGAAGAAGAGAGGATATGAACAGAACAGAACAGAAGAAGGGAGGATATGAACAGAACAGAACAGAAGAAGGGAGGATATGAACAGAACAGAACAGAAGAAGGGAGGATATGAACAGAACAGAAGAAGGGAGGATATTAACAGAACAGAAGAAGGGAGGATATGAACAGAACAGAAGAAGGGAGGATATGAACAGAACAGAACAGAAGAAGGGAGGATATGAACAGAACAGAAGAAGGGAGGATAGGAACAGAACAGAAGAAGGGAGGATAGGAACAGAACAGAAGAAGGGAGGATAGGAACAGAACAGAAGAAGGGAGGATATGAACAGAACAGAACAGAAGAAGGGAGGATATGAACAGAACAGAAGAAGGGAGGATATGAACAGAACAGAACAGAAGAAGGGAGGATAGGAACAGAACAGAAGAAGGGAGGATAGGAACAGAACAGAACAGAAGAAGGGAGGATAGGAACAGAACATAACAGAAGAAGGGAGGATAGGAACAGAACAGAAGAAGGGAGTATCAGAACAGAACAGAAGAAGGGAGGATATGAACAGAACAGAACAGAAGAAGGGAGGATATGAACAGAACAGAACAGAAGAAGGGAGGATAGGAACAGAACAGAAGAAGGGAGGATATGAACAGAACAGAACAGAAGAAGGGAGGATAGGAACAGAACATAACAGAAGAAGGGAGGATAGGAACAGAACAGAAGAAGGGAGGATAGGAACAGAACAGAACAGAAGAATGGAGGATATGAACAGAACAGAAGAAGGGAGGATATGAACAGAACAGAAGAAGGGAGGATATGAACAGAACAGAAGAAGGGAGGATAGGAACAGAACAGAA
The DNA here is from genome assembly GCF_029448725.1 of Salvelinus fontinalis. Lineage (NCBI taxonomy): Eukaryota > Metazoa > Chordata > Actinopteri > Salmoniformes > Salmonidae > Salvelinus > Salvelinus fontinalis. Next base: position 6,772,956 of record NC_074673.1, read on the forward strand.
GAAGGGAGGATAGGGGAAAGAGAGAGAGAACTCTGTATGAACTCAGTCCTCCTGACTCCAGTTCTGTGAATGAAAACAACAGCATCAATGAGAGACTCCCAGGCCCACAGATGTGTCTAACAGAAGTGTGTAAGTATGTGCGTGTGTGTGTCATGTACGGCTGTAGCTCTAACAGACGTGTGTGTGAGTGTGTGTGTGTGTGAGTGTGTGTATGTGTGTGTGTCATATACGGAGGTAGCTCTAACAGACTTAGTTATCTGACAGAATACTGCTGTTGTAGGTGGCTTGTGAGCTCTATGGTACTCCCATACACACACACACACACACACACACACACACACACACACACACACACACACACACACACACACACACACACACACACACACACACACACACACACACACACACACACACACACACACACACACACACACACACACACACACACACACACTCTCTCTCTATCTAAAAAACAGACATGTTTATGTTTAAGTGTTGATATTCCTAGAAGAAGTGTTGATATTACAGCAATACATTTTGATAGTCCAACAGGAAGTGTTGATATTCCAGCAGGAAGTGTTGATATTCCAACAGGAAGTGATGATATTCCAATAACAAGTGTTGACGTTCAAATACGTGTTGATATTCTAATAAGAAATATGTGTGTGACTTTTGGGTGTCAGGGAAAATGTATGGAGTAAAAAGTACATTATTTTCTTTAGGAATGTAGTGAATTAATAGTAAAAGTTGTCAAAAATATAAGGTAGGCAACAGCACAAGATCTGGGGAGGATGTCGGATTCTCTTGGACATTTCCAAAGGGGGAAAAATTGTTCCGGGGAGGGCCCTCTTCAGACAGACAGCTCTCCCAACAAATCGGAAATTTGTGTTGACGGGACTTTAAAATGCAGAGTTTTGCAGGTTTATGCAAATTGATTTCAAGTAAAAGGTCCCTATTTTACAGAGTAGTGTTTGTATGTGTGTGTGTCCATAAATTATTCAGAGATAAACAAATACGAAATAAAGAATGCATGGCGAGTGTGACAAGCAAGCAACCAATGAGACTTGGAGATTTTAACATGAATCCAAAGACTTACAGATCAACTGATAAGACTTAAACACGGATCAGAAGAAATAAGACTTAAACACGGATCAGAAGAAATAAGATTTAAACACGGATCAGAAGAAACAAGACTTAAACACGGATCAGATGTTACGGCTGTCCTCGCTGACAGAAGGTGTGGACCAAAACGCAGAGTGGTTAGTGTTCATTCTTTAAATGAAAGTCAACAAAACAATTCAAAATACAAAAACAACCAACGTGACAAAACCGAAACCGTCCAGTGTGGCAACAAAACCTCCACAGGAACAAACACCCACAAAACACCAGTGAAACCCTGGCTGCCTTAGTATGACTCTCAATCAGGGACAACGATAGACACCTGTCTCTGATTGAGAATCATACCAGGCCAAACACAAAAATCCCAACATAGAAAAACAAACCTAGACCAACCCACCCAACTCACGCCCTGACCAACTAAAACAAATACATAACAAAGGAAAACAGGTCAGGAACGTGACATCAGAAGAAATAAGACTTAAACACGGATCAGAAGAAATAAGACTTAAACACGGATCAGAAGAAATAAGACTTAAACACAGATCAGAAGAAATAAGACTTAAACACGGATCAGAAGAAATAAGACTTAAACACAGATCAGAAGAAATAAGACTTAAACACGGATCAGAAGAAATAAGACTTAAACACGGATCAGAAGAAATAAGTCTTAATCACGGATCGGAAGACTCGCGAGAGAATCCCGTCAGTCATTTCCAATTACGTCAAGGAGCTTTCATCTTCATAATATATTCATCCATCCGAGAGAGACAGACAGGGTCGAAGAACGTGGCAGCGGTAGGAGTTATGGATGATTTGGGATGATGGAGTTCTATCCATTAATTATTTAATGAGACACTTAGCCCTGAGAACTAGAACCTGCCAGAAAACTACAGTTACTAAGTTGCCTCAAGGAGTTATAGAATGTTCTCTGGCTTAGGTGTCATTCCAAATTCCAAATGACTCATTGAAAATTCTGAGGAGCTGAAATATAAATGTCAGGAAGCTAAACCAGGGTGTCAAGCAGTAAGGCTGTATTTAAAAAAAAAATGCAATATCATCATGCAATCATCTTGTCACTTCTGATTAATCTTGGAGACCTTGAATGGCCCATTCTTATTAGTGCTAATATGACATTTGGTTGATGTGATGCTTTTAAGAACATTGATAATCAACACGAAATTTGGTTGAATCAACATTGTTTTGGCATTATTTCACCATATTACCTGAATCACATTTAATCAGCTCGTTAACAAACATATATTTTTTTCAAATTTACTCAACCAACAATATTTGATACCCCAA